>NC_060180.1:5034694-5312194 GCF_021184085.1 Oncorhynchus gorbuscha | reverse complement strand
GCTAAGACCAGACTTTTCTACTGTCTGTCTGTGAGTTCCAAAGGCTTTCAGAGTCAGACAGGGCACCCAGGCACTTTTCTTATTCACTCCACATTCTCCACAGCACACAAATGCCAAAGCCACTTCAAACCCTGTATTAGTGCATTGATTAGAAATCAATACTACAGCATGATATTAATGCAAATCAATGTAGCGTAGCTGCAAGCGCTGACTGCTCCAAGCACCAAGGACATTTCATTACCGTCTGAGCATCCCTTCTAGACTGTCACCTAATTGCACTAATAAAATATAAAAATGCGGCTTTGCCCCCTAATAAAATGCCATTCTCTGACATTTCCGCTCTGCAAATGTGGATGTCCTGAATAGCTAATATCACAAGAAAGCGCTTTCCAATTTACAACCGCATCGCTCTCTAGTCTAATCCACTTTGTGAAAATATCACAGAATAAAATATTATTTCCTGTTGGCTTATTGTTCTATGTTAGTAGAAACATCCAGTCTCATATCTCTGGGCCTAGCCAGTCTCATATCTCTGGGCCTAGCCAGTCTCATATCTCTGGGCCTAGCCAGTCTCATATCTCTGGGCCTAGCCAGTCTCATATCTCTGGGCCTAGCCAGTCTCATATCTCTGGGCCTAGCCAGTCTCATATCTCTGGGCCTAGCCAGTCTCATATCTCTGGGCCTAGCCAGGCTCATATCTCCGGGCCTAGCCAGTCTCATATCTCTGGGCCTAGCCAGTCTCATATCCTTGGCCGTGTGATCAATTAGTTCTGTTAAAAGCTGGTGGGATTTACGCACAACAACGACACTAATTTAGATCACCAACAATGAAAGAACATGTTCTGCACTGCAGCCATGGAGATCACAACTTGTGTGTGACTGTTACTGTACCATTGACATTACAATACTTTGAAAACTAAACTGATTTCTACACAACAGTCTCTCTGAGATTGATATAGCAGACTGTTGTTGTCAATGATCAGGGCAGCAATATTGTCACATCATCATTCAAATGTAATTTAAATCAAATAAAAACTACTCAAACTTCTCAAGGCATCTATTCAAATGCGATCTAACACTAGGCCAGGTAGTAGAAAGTCATCTACTGGTCCTATTCCATAGCTTGGCAGCCACACACACAGCACTGGGTGTTGCATTGCTGAGCGCATGAGAGCTGCTTCCATGCAAAGCAGTAGCAGTGGTGAATGTGGTATTTACAACTAACAGCAGCTAGGAGCAGCTCAGTGAAGGCAGGCGACGGACGCAGTGTGACAGGACAGTACAGGGTGTTAAGAACTGACAGGGACTGATGCATCTTGCCAAGGGGGGCAACCTACAGGCCCTGCTGCTGCTGTGGTCGTGCAGCGCTGCGTTACTGGGGTGGTAGCGGTATTTCACCGGCAGGCTGCGGGCCCGGTTCAGCCTGCTCTGTTCGGCCAGGGCCCGGCCCGTCCCGTCCCCCCTGCTGGGGCCGGAGATACTGAAGCGGAGCCCCCCGTGGGGCCCAAGACCCAGCCCCACCCTCGGAGGAAGCAGGCTTCCTTTACGGTTATTAACGAGGAGTACGGCGGGGTCCGTGTCCCGGGGGGCCAGGGGGTCCTTGTGGCGGGAGGGGCGAGGCGGTGCTTGGGGGTGAATGGCGTTAGACGTGATGCAGGAGGAGGGCGTGGTGCAGTTGGAGATTTTAATTGATGGGTTTTGTAAAGATGATCTAACTTCATCCTTTACTGTCAAACAATGGAGAATAAACAGAGTGAGGCAGAAAGGCTGGAGAGACGGAGGTTGCTAGATAGATAGAAAGACAATGGTTTTTACTTGATAATTTATCTTGTGCTGGGAAATATTAAATTGTGTGTTAAAAAAGCTATTTGTTATTATATTCAGCAGGCCAAACATTTTACGATAAATGTTACATTTCTGCTTTTTAAAAAAACCATGTACAGTAAACATGCTCATCCGTAGTTATAAACACTGAGACAAAATAAATCCTTATTAAAACAATGTTATATAAATTATTAATAATTTCTCCTGCATCACTAAATATTTAAATGAGTAAAATGTATGTGACTTTCATTGTTGGACCATTTCTTTCTTGAAACCAGTCATTTTCTCGGTAATTAACGATGACACCTAAATATGACATGTATTTTTTTTATTCTAATAAACAATAAACATGTACTTTTCCCTCCCTTGCTCCGTTGTGCTACAGTGGCGTTTTAGAACACAGCAGTAACACAGTCTGTGTGTAAATACCCAGGCAAAATCATGTTCAAAACCTCTCCACAGTGGAACCTCATCTCTACCACAATGGTATTGGTAAAGTAGGTTGTTTGGTTGCTGTGTGTGTTGTGGTTTGTGTGTGTGTCATGGTTTTGGCCGGTCCCCCCCCCCCCCCCCCCCGGAGCACTAAACAGAGGTTTATCCCAGCTGTCAGCTGCCTCCTTGATTTACAGAGCATCACCGATAGCTCCTGGATTCATCTGTCCCTTGTCAAACACGCGCAGTGTTCGAGCGCACTCACACACCCTGGCAGGTCCACTGTGCACTCAGAACAGCCCAGACGGCAACTGTCCCTACCAGAAATGCTTATGATTAGATGGGGCCATCACGCATGCAAGCCCCCATCAGGGTCCTATGCAAATCACAGAGAGGACGGGACAGCGGAGAGGATACTGTTGTTTGTTTATTGTATCTGAGTTTGATTTGTGTATTATATTAGGCCTACCTGTGCTGGGTACTACGTTGGTATCATAGTATGTTTGGGTATTTTTTGCTGTGTAACATTATGTATTATTTTGTAGAACCTGTATTACTAGTATTGGATTATTTTATTATAATTAATGTGGTTATTTTTATCATTACAGTTATTTTTGTTATGTATCATACAGTACCCTATGTAGTTATGACAAACACAGAAAGCTGTGTATTATATAGTAAGCATCTGAAATGGTTATTAAACTGTAGGATAATAAAAACTGAAAACAACATTATAACAAACAAAAAGCATTTAACAATTAACATTCACATTATCTATATGACACAAGATAGAAATTAGTACATTTGTTCAACGCTATACTTTTTACTGAGAGATTTACCTAAATTGCAATCTGCTTTGAAACGTACGCCGGTCTCTTTTTGACTTGCAGTTTTTCCTGGTGTTGTAGCGCCCTCTGCTGCTCGACGCAGCACAACACAAACACAACCTTACTGAGCTGAACACAACGTCATCAAGAACAGAGCATAGATCTTAAATCATTTGCTACAAATATATGTTAAGTATATGAAAGGATATGTATGTTATACAGTTCGGTACTGAATTAGCTAGGTCACTTAGAAGATATTGACGTTATCTACAGGGCCTTCGGAATGTATTCAGATCCCTCAACGTTTTCCACATTTTGTTGGGTTACAGCCTTATTCTAAAATTTGAGAAATTGTTTTTCCCTCATGAATCTACACACAATTCCCCATAACAACAACGCAAAACCAGGTTTTTCAAAATGTTTGCTAATTTCTTAAAAATAAAAAACTGAAATATCACATTTACACAAAGTATTCAGACCCTTTACTCAGTACCTTTGACAGCCTCGAGTCTTCTCGGGTATGACGCTACAAGCTTGGCACACCTGTATTTGGGGAGTTTCTCCCATTTTTCTCTGCAGGTCCTCTCAAGCTCAAGTTGGATGGGGAGCGTCGCTGCACAGCTATTTTCAGGTCGCTTCAGAGATGTTCGATCGGGTTCATGTCTGGGCTCTTGCTGGGCCACTCAAGGACATTCAGAGACCTGTCCCGAAGCCACTCCTGCTTTGTCTTAGCTGTGTGCTTCTGGTTGTTGTCCTGTTGGAAGGTGAACCGTTGCCCCAGTCTGAGGTCCTGAGAACTCTGGAGTAGGTTTTCATCGAGGATCTCTCTGTATTTTTCTCCGTTCATCTTTCCCTCGATCCTGACTAGTCTCCCAGTCCCTGCCGCTGAAAAACATCCCCACAGCACGATGCTACTACCACCATTCTTCACCGTAGGGATGTTGCCAGGTTTCCTCCAGACGTGACACTTAGCATTCAGGCCAAAGAGTTCAATCTTGGTTTCATCACACCAGAGAATCTTGTTACTCATGGTCTGAGAGTCTTTAGGTGCCCTTTTGGCAAACTCCAAGTGGGTTGTCATGTGCCTTTTACTGAGAAGTGGCTTCCCACTCTACCATAAAGGCCTGATTGGTGGAGTGCTGCAGAGATGGTTGTCCTTCTGGTTGGTTCTCCCATCTCCACAGAGGAAATATAGAGCTCTGTCAGAGTGACCATCGGGTTCTTGGTCACCTCCCTGACTAAGGCCCTTCTCCCCCGATTGCTCATTTTGGCCAGGCGACCAGCTCTAGGAAGAGTCTTGGTGGTTCCAAACTTCTTCCATTTAAGAATGATGGAGGTCATGGTGTTCTTGGGGACCTTTAATTCTGCAGAAATGTTTTGCTATCCTTCCCCAGATCTGTGTCTCGGAGCTCTACGGGCAATTCCTTCAACCTCATGGCTTGGTTTTTGATCTGACATGCACTGTCAACTGTGGGCCCTTATATAGACAGGTGTGTGCCTTTTCAAGTCATGTCCAATCAATTGAATTTACCACAGGTGGACTCCAATCAAGTTGTAGAAACATCTCAAGGATGATCCATGGAAACAGGATGCACCTGAGCTCAATGTTGAGTCTCATAGCAAAGGGTCTGAATACTTATGTAAATAAGGTATTTCTGTTTTTATTTTTAATACATTTGCATACACTTAAAAAAAAACATTTTTTGCTTTGTCATTATGTGGTATTGTGTGTAGATTGCTGATATAAAAAAAAATGTGCATTTTAGAATAAGGTTGTAACGTAACAAAATGTGGAAAAAGTCAAAGGGTCTGAATACTTTCCGAATGCACTGAATGTATTTTTTGATGTGAGAAGGGAGGGGGGGCTTATAACACGCCAGGCAATGAGATTAATTTACACATCATCATTGTGGACAAACTCTGTTATTATTGTCAAGGGTCTCTGTATCAATTCACATCATGTACAGAAGAGACTTTAAGATGGTTGCTGTGCATTCTACAACTAAAGGGGGACACCAAACCAGAGCATTGTATTAATACTTGGGGGGGGGGACTAGTACAGGTTTAAACACAAGGAGGGGTTTGGGTGGGGGGGGGGTTGATCGCAGAAGCAAGGATGGGGAGAGACAGAGAAACACACTTACGTGATCTGACATATCCATTATACTTATATTTGGCTGAGGAGAAGTGCAAGAGACAAATGACAGGTTACACGGAGGAAGAGAGTGGTGATGATCATGATGAGAGAGATGGACAGAGACAGACATCCCAGACAGATGTAAAAAGAAAATTGTTAGACAGTGAATTAGCACTATTTTAAAGCACATCGGTGGTGGCGCAAAATGTGAGCTGAATGGAGAGAACAGTGCAAAACGGCGATGGAAGGGGTGAATGAGAGTGACAGATTGTATGGGCACAGAGAGACCTAGGTAAAACTAAGGAGGGGATAACGCTGTGCTTCTGGAAAATGGAACAAAACTGTGGGACGATATCAGGAATCCTTTTCAGATGAGCTGAACTGAACTCACTGCTAAGCACCACTTCACAAGTAGCTCAGCAATGTGTTGAAGTTGTTCCCCTTACATTGAAACTAACCCAAGCATTAATTGATTGATCGATCAGGGTTAGGGTGGGTCTATCATGGCGCTATCAAGAGGGTTTTGTGTAGCTTCATCAAAAGGGTCGGGGCTTCCAGGGTAGAGGAGTATTCAATACAGAACGGATGAGCCGAGACTACAGACTGAACAGAACACACACCAAACCCAATCAGAGAGACAGTCACACAAACGTCTACCCATAACACATGAGGGAGGGACAAACACACACACCACCGTCTGGACCGGAGCACCCCTAACACACCATAGTTAGTGTCTGAATACCCATACAGTACCTGTGTCCTAAATAGCAGACTGTTTGAGCATGCGAAAAAATTAAGTATGCAACATTTTGAAAAGGGAAATGAACCAATAACGTGAAACAAAGCAATCACACATGATGTCTTCTCAGGAGTATCTGAATTTCCAGAAATCAAGTATGGTTTGAATGCCAGGATGTTATACAAATTTAGCTTCTATATTAGTAGAATTCAATGCGCACTATTCCACAATGCATTGGAAGAGGTGCGAGTGACAGGCCCTAGTTCTCTTCAAGTAGCCAAACAACTAATCTAGGTTACTTCATTTGGGAAGATGCCAAGTAGTGAATCATCTGCGGTGGTGTTCAAATGTAGGCTAAGTAGTTTTTGTTCTCCTTAAAACGATCACCAGTATCGCATCGTAGGCTACATCTTTGACAACATGTAGCCCCCAAAGTGTATTTCTGTTTCCTCATTGAAAAGTGTTTTGTGTTCTCTTGGCCTTTGTCAGAGCTTTTAAACCAGTGGTTCTTAACCTGGGTTCGATCGAACCCCAGGGGTTCGGTGAGTCAGTCTCAGGGGTTCGGCGGAGGTCAAGACAAACATCCGATTCATATGATTCGTGATGACACGCTCCGCTTGGCCATCATTGGCTGCAGGTGATCACACTACATCGCTTGGCCTATCTGTGCTGCAGGGAATTTGGCGCGCTCAGTTTGTGACTATGGTGATGGTACGTCTTGTGATTTCTTTCTTAATATTTTAATCCCTTCATACTTACTATGTCGAGCAAAAAAAAAAAAGTGGTCGGACGAATATGTACATTATGGATTTACATGTATAACCGAACGTGATGGGAGTCAGTGTCCTAACTGCATGATTTGCAATGCCAAGTTGAGCAATTCTAGTCTAGCACCGGCAAAACTAAGAGAATACTTCCTTAAGCTGCATGGAGATGGAAAATACAAGAACACAACGCTCGCTGAATTCAAGGTGAAGAGAGCCAGATTCGATGAAAAGGCTACTCTGTCTGTTCTCGGCTTTGTACCCATCAACAAACCGATCCTCACAGCATCGTACGAAGTTGCTTACATGATCGCAAAGCAGGGCAAACCACACACCATTGGTGAAACACTCATAAAACCAGCTGTGTTGAAGATGGCGAATATGATGCTTGGAAAAGAGGCCGAAGTTAAGTTATCCCAAATACCTCTTTCAAATGACACCATCAGTGACAGAATAGAGGACATGAGCAAAGACATCTTGGCTCAAGTAGTTGCAGATCTGATTTCAAGCCCAGCAAAATTCAGCCTTCAATTCGATGAGACCACAGACGTTTCCAATCTAAGCCAGCTTGCTGTATTCGTGCGCTATGTGAAAGACGACGTGATAAAGGAAGAATTTTTATTTTGTAAGCCTCTTACAACAACAACTAAGGCAGCCGATGTGAAGAAACTTGCGGATGACTTCTTCAAAGACAACAATCTTTCATGGGATATGGTTTCTGCCGTTTGTTCGGACGGAGCTCCAGTCATGCTGGGAAGAAAGTCTGGTTTTGGTGCGCTAGTGAAAGCCGATGCACCACACATCATTGTTACGCATTGTATTCTACACAGGCATGCGTTGGCAACAAAAACCTTGCCTCCAAAACTGGCAGAAGTATTAAAAATTGTAGTGGAATGCGTGAACTATGTGCGAACTAGTGCTCTGCGGCATCGCGTCTTCAGTGAGCTGTGTAAAGAAATGGGCTCTGAATTCGAGGTACTTCTGTACCATTCTAACATTAGGTGGTTATCCCAGGGACAGGTGCTGAATCGTGTTTTTGCCGTGCGTGTGGAATTAGCCCTGTTTTTGCAAGAGCACCAACATTGTCATGCAGATTGCTTTAAAAATTCTGAGAATTCTTCGCAGCTCTCAATCATCTCAATCAAAAGATGCAGGGCGGTGGAGTCAACATCATCGAAGCGGAGGAAAACCTGAAGGCTTTTCAAAAAAAGCTACCGTTATGGAAACGACGAACAGAGAACAATAACTTCGCAAACTTTCCCCTGCTGGACGACTGTGTAAGTAAGATCGAAGATGTATTTGGAATCGGAGACATTTCTGTACCCGCTGAACTGAAGCAAGCAATTGCCACGCACTTAGATGAGCTTGCAAAGTCTCTCGACGGATACTTCCCTACAAGAGAGTCATATCCAGCATGGGTGAGACAGCCATTCACGTTTAGTGTTGAGACAACAGATGTTGAAATTCAGCAGAGCCAGGTTCAACAGCAACTCTTCAGAACAACAACGCTTTCAACGTTTTGGTGTCAACAAATGGTAACGTACCCTGTTATTGCTAAGAAAGCTCTGGAGATTTTCATACCGTTTGTTACAACATATCTTTGCGAGCAATCCTTTGAGGATGCTGGACATAAAAACGAAGAAAAGGAACAGACTGTTGCGAAAATGACATGAGTGGCACTTGCCAAGGTGAAGCCGCGCATTTCTGAACTGGTCTCTGAAAGGCAACAGCAAAAGTCACACTGATTTGCAGTAAATATTCATTATTATGTGTTTGTTTTTGTGTGAAAATGTTTTGATGATTTTGTTCTTTGAACAGTGATGTTGATGCACGGTTCATTTTGTGCACCAGTCAAATATATACCTATGTTTTGAATTTGATTTTTTTTTCAATTAAGAAGGGTTCAGTGAATGCGCATATGAAACTGTTGGGGTTCAGTACCTCCAACAAGGTTAAGAACCACTGTTTTAAACTAAATACGAAACCATCTTTTGATTTCTGAATGTGTCGGCACCGGGATTCGGGATGTGGCTGCGTTATTGATGTCTTGTTAATCAGGCCTTTTAATTTGCAGGTATGGATTGTTTTAGTTTTGTAGGCAAGGCTACCTATTTATTATTTAATTGATGTATCAAGCCTTAGCAGTCATTCTGATCTCTTTCCCAATGATCATTGCTTTAGTTTATTATGTTGCTGACCAGCGGTTCTGAATTCGCAATGCGCTTGACTGTCCATGTTTTTCTGTGCTATAGATTTGAACATTTGAAAGTTTTGGCATGTGTACTTGGCTATTTGACTTCATTTATAAATATTACAGCTGTTTCTGTCTTTAGTCCTTTTTAAATAGCATAGATTGGCTATATGGTCTACAGTATAGTGTGAATAGTCTGACTATAACCAGCCTGAGTAGACCTATAACTCCATTAGGTAGAATGTGATATTCTGACTATAACCAATCTGAGTAGGCCTGTAACTCCATCAGGTAGAATGTGATAGTCTGACTATAACCAACCTGAGTAGACCTATAACTCCATTAGGTTGAATGTGATAGTCTGACTATAACCAACCTGAGTAGACCTATAACTCCATTAGGTTGAATGTGATAGTCTGACTATAACCAGCCTGAGTAGACCTATAACTCCATTAGGTAGAATGTGATATTCTGACTATAACCAATCTGAGTAGGCCTGTAACTCCATCAGGTAGAATGTGATAGTCTGACTATAACCAACCTGAGTAGACCTATAACTCCATTAGGTTGAATGTGATAGTCTGACTATAACCAACCTGAGTAGACCTATAACTCCATTAGGTTGAATGTGATAGTCTGACTATAACCAACCTGAGTAGACCTATAACTCCATTAGGTAGAATGTGATAGTCTGACTATAATCAACCTGAGTAGACCTATAACTCCATTAGGTAGAATGTGATAGTCTGACTATAACCAACCTGAGTAGATCTATAACTCCATTAGGTAGAATGTGATAGTCTGACTATAACCAACCTGAGTAGATCTATAACTCCATTAGGTAGAATGTGATAGTCTGACTATAACCAACCTGAGTAGGCCTGTAACTCCATTAAGTAGAATGTGATAGTCTGACTATAACCAACCTGAGTAGTGTATATTCTGACTGACTATAACCAACCTGAGTAGACCTATAACTCCATTAGGTGGAATGTGATAGTCTGACTATAAGCAACCTGAGTAGACCTGTAACTCCATTAAGTAGAATGTGATAGTCTGACTATAACCAACCTGTGTAGACCTATAACTCCATTAGGTGGAATGTGATAGTCTGACTATAAGCAACCTGAGCAGGCCTGTAACTCAATTCCTATTATATTCAGCCAATTAGGAGCATCTACTGCGTTGCGGATGTGGCATACTGCATACTTTTTACTAAACTGTATGTGCTAAATAGAATGTTACAATGAGTACATAGTATACATAATATGCAGTTTAAGAATGTAGTACACTAGTATGGGTATTCAAACACGGTCACTGAGTCATTCTGAGTCAGTCGTTTGAGTCGGGTATTTCACAGTTCAAAGAGTAATACAAATGAGATAAAGTGGATATAGTTATTATATTATATATTATATATTATATATATTATATATTATATAGAGAATAGGGTGCTTCTATATAAGGAATAGGGTGCTATTTTATAGAGAATAGGATGCTTCTATATAGGGAATATGGTGCTTTATATAGAGACTAGGGTGCTTCTATATAAGGAATAGGGTGCTACTATATAGGGAATAGGGTGCTATTATATAGAGAATAGGGTGCTTCTATATAAGGAATAGGGTGCTATTATATAGGGAATAGGGTGCTATTATAGAGGGAATAGGATGCTATTATATAGGGAATATGGTGCTGTTATATAGGGAATAGGGTCCTATTATATAGGGAATAGGGTGCTATTATAGAGGGAATAGGGTCCTATTATATAGGGAATAGGGTGCTATTATAGAGGGAATAGGGTCCTATTATATAGGGAATATGGTGCTCTTATATAGGGAATAGGGTCCTATTATATAGGGAATAGGGTGCTATTATAGAGGGAATAGGGTCCTATTAAATAGGGAATATGGTGCTGTTATATAGGGAATAGAGTCCTATTATATTTGGAATAGGGTCCTATTTGGTATGAGTCAGACAGTGAGCTAGCTAGCTATATTATCCCTCCCTGCTCTGTTCTGTCGGCAACAGTAAAGGTCACAGTGAAGGCCCAGGGCTGCCCTGTGACACACACCCTCAAACAGGGACCCTCGCTGGCTCTGGCATCTGTCGCTATCGATCTGCCCGCGTCCGCAGAGGCGGCAGGCTAACCGGCTAGCGTCTGAGGGGTAGTGCGACAGAGGAACACGGTTGGGAGAAGGGGGAACCAAGCTTGCCTGGTGGACAGGAGCTGTCAGAGCAGGTTTCGGTGATGGACCAGCAGGGCCAGAGAAATGAAAATGCAAACATAATTTCCACGTCAGGCTGGATAAGGAACGCCTGCTGCTGACACACACACACACACATATATACATACATACACACACACACCTCCCTTCCTCTGTAAGTAAGACCCAGACTTGCTCACAGCACACAGACCCAGCTTCAGGTCCAAACCCCTTCTCCTGACTCTAACCCCTGACCCTAACCCCTGACCCTAACCCCTGACCCTAACCCCTGCCGGTCCAGCCCCAGCAGGTCCAGCCCCAGCAGGTTCAGCCCCAGCAGGTCCAGTCCCAGCAGGCCCGGCCCCAGCAGGCCCCAGCAGGTCCAGCCCCAGCAGGCCCAGGCCCAGCCCCAGCAGGCCCCAGCAGGTCCAGCCCTAGCAGGCCCCAGCAGGTCCAGCCCCAGCAGGCCCCAGCAAGCCCAGCCCCAGCAGGCCCCAGCCCCAGCAGGTCCAGCCCCAGCAGGACCCAGCCCCAGCCTCCAGGCTCGAACCCCAGATGGTCTCCAGAAAAAGTATAAGCTGGGACAAACAATAGCCTGAGAGATCAAAAACAGTGTGTCCATGAGAGATCAAAAACAGTGTGTCCCTGAGAGATCAAAAACAGTGTGTCCCTGAGAGATCAAAAACAGTGTGTCCCTGAGAGATCAAAAACAGTGTGTCCCTGAGAGATCAAAAACAGTGTGTCCCTGAGAGATCAAAAACAGTGTGTCCCTGAGAGATCAAAAACAGTGTGTCTGTCCCAAAGATGAACTCTACAAGGTTCACCTCCTAGCTGAATCACTGCTCTTACGAAGAAAGAAGCACAACCACTTTAGATTTAGACAGAGCTATGCGTTTCACATGTCTACTATTTCAATTGGCAAACAACTCTGCATAACATGTGATCAAAATGTAACATGTTAATAACATACGACGGGAAGTGCCTCGCAGATACAATAAATAAATAAGAAAACACTATCCAAAAAGAAACCAGTTATCCAGAGAGGAAACTCCATTTCAGATGTGAATGAAGTCGTGATCTGAGACATCCTATCAGAGACATCCTATCAGAGACATCCTATCAGAGACATCCTATCAGAGACATCCTATCAGAGACATCCTATCAGAGACATCCTATCAGAGACATCCTATCAGAGACATCCTATCAGAGACATCCTATCCACTCTGAAAGACAGAAAAAAGACAGAGAGAAAATCTAATGACTGCGATCCCTAACAGACATTGCGACCCTATTCTCTCTCTCAAGAGTAAAATGGGGAAATCCGCAGTTGAAACAATAACAGAGCATTTTCACCCCTTTCGGTAAAAAGCTGAGGGATGGGGCTGGAGAAATGTAACCATTTTCAAATTCATAGATGGAGCTGATGGTGGCCGACAGTTGAACTAAGCTCATGAGGTAAGTTATATTCTTCATGAATCAATGGGTACATATCATTCCAAGTCCAAAAATGGTTGAAGCGAGTGCAGATTTCCCCTTTAATACAGAAAACAGGAAGAAATCCAAGGCAGGAAGATTCCCTGAAATCCTAGGAGGGGCTGACGGAGGAGAGAGATCAGTAACTTCCAGAATGGCCAGCTATAGGTGCAGACGGAGAGTCGTGGCCCACCAACCTACTGTCACGCCTTGGTCATTGTATTTTGTGTTTTTGTTGTATGTTTGGGTGGGCCAGGGTGTGACATGGGTTTATATGTTGTTTTCGTATTGGGGTTTGTATTATTTGGGATCGCGGCTGATTAGGGGTGTTGTATAGGCTTGGCTGCCTGAGGAGATTCTCAAACAGAGTCAGGTGATTCTCGTTGTCTCTGTTTGGGAACCGTATTTAGGGAGCCGTAGTTTCGCTTTGTATTTCGTGGGTGATTGTTCCTGTCTCTGTGTAGTGTTCACCAGATAGGCTGTAATAAGTTTCACGTTCCGTTTGTTGTATTTGTTATAGTTATTTCATGTTACGCTCTTCTTTCATTAAAGTCATGAGTAACCAACACGCTGCATTTCGGTCCGACTCTCTTCTTTCAACAGACGAACCGTTACACCTACAAGAGGAAAAACTCAACATCAGCCGGTTGACACTAATCTAGTCCGAGCTCACTCCCAGATGATGGGAGAATGCTGAGGAGGAAATCAGATGGGGAGCAACAGAGAGCTAAGTTCCCACGCTTTTGAATGCACCGCTCACTGGTTTAATCTGTTTCCACTAGCAATCTGGATGTTGCTAAATAACCAACTAACACATGTAAAAATGTGGAAGACACAACAACACCCTCGGTAAATGTAAAATAAGCTACAACTTTAAAAAGTGGCCTATCCCTTCAACGAAACAGAACATGTTTTCCTGGGTTCCTGATTACTGAGGAAGTCATTTGATGGGACAAAGATCAAGTCTGGGAAAAGAGAGCAAGAGTTCTTTCCATTAATCGTGGGGAGTAGCTAGCTCCCTCAATCCCTATCTATTGGCTGGTTGGGGCTGGATGAGAAACATGGCTGAGGGACACGATCGGAAGGTAACTGGAAAAGTATTTCCAAAGAACTAAACACTCATCATATTCGTTGTTTTCTCATAGGGAGATTAACCCATGTCCTATAATAATGAAGAGAGATACACAATCAACATACCACAATACTCTGACAGACAAGAGTCTTATAATCACGTATAATCATGTAATAAGCCACGGTGAGAACCTTGAAGAGAAACGTGGTGGAAGTCTGGCAATGAGGATGTAAACAGTGAGAAACTTTAAAAGTACAGTCAGCAAAATTACATCATACGCAACAGGGCGTGGCCACAAAAGAGGGTGGGATTTTGTGAAGAGCCAATAAATCGCTAAGCCCCACCCCCCTGGTTTTCCTGGGATGTCCAATTTCCCATGGACACCAATGGAGAAAACCCACAAGGATCTCAAACACAGGGACCTCAAACTGTGTTTTTTTAAACACAGACTAGACCTACCTCTTGCTAATCAGAAATGATGTTGTGGTGGACTGTCATTAGAATTGCTTCACGGGAACATGGTAAAATTAATTTTGTACTGTGGCTAGCAACAGGCTCTGAACGAACTGTCAAGATGCAGTCAAAGCTACTAACCAATTTTGGAGATAACCAGTACTCAAATCGTATCCTGATGTCAAAAGCAGACGTGAGTTATACTCCTAAGCTAGTTAACATGCACTACCGGTCAAAAGTTGTAGAACTCCTACTCATTCAAGGGCTTTTCTTTAATTGTACTATTTTTCACATTGTAGAATAATAGTGAAGACATCAACACTATGAAATAACACATATGGAATCATGTAGTAACCAAAAAAAAGTGTTATATTTGAGATTATTCAAATAGCCTGTTGCCTTGACAGCTTTGCACACTCCTGGCATTCTCTCAACCAGCTTCACGAGGTAGTCACCTGAAATACATTTCAATTAACAGGTGTGCCTTGTTAATTTATCCGTTATTTTACCAGGTAAGTTGACTGAGAACATGTTCTCATTTCCAGCAACGACCTAGGAGGGGGATGAATGAGCCAATCGTAAACTGGGGATTATTAGGTGACTGTGATGGTTTGAGGGCCAGATTGGGAATTTAGCCAGGACACCGGGGTTAACACCCCTACTCTTATGATGAGTGCCATGGGATCTTTAATGACCTCAGAGAGTCAGGACACCGGGGTTAACACCCCTACTCTTATGATAAGTGCCATGGGATCTTTAATGACCTCAGAGAGTCAGGACACCGGGGTTAACACCCCTACTCTTATGATAAGTGCCATGGGATCTTTAATGACCTCAGAGAGTCAGGACACCGGGGTTAACACCCCTACTCTTATGATAAGTGCCATGGGATCTTTAATGACCTCAGAGAGTCAGGACACCGGGGTTAACACCCCTACTCTTATGATAAGTGCCATGGGATCTTTAATGACCTCAGAGAGTCAGGACACCGGGGTTAACACCCCTACTCTTATGATAAGTGCCATGGGATCTTTAATGACCTCAGAGATTCAAGACACCCGTTTAACATCCCATCCGATTGACGGCACCCTACACAGGACAGTGTCCCCAATCACTGCCCTGGGGCATTGGGATATTTTTTTAGACCAGAGGAAAGAGTGCCTCCTACTGGCCCTCCAACACCACTTCCAGCAGCATCTGGTCTTCCATCCAGAAACTGACCAGGACCAACCCTGCTTAGCTTCAAAAGCAAGCCAGCAGTGGTACGCAGGGTGGTATGCTGCTGGCAACTTGTTAAAAATGTATTTGTGGAATTTCTTTCATTCTTAATGCATTTGAGCCAATCAGTTGTGTTGTGACAAGGTTGGGGGGTATACAGAAGATGGTATTTTACCAAATAGTACTAAGTCCATATTATGGCAAGAACAGTTCAATAAGCAAATAGAAATGACAGTCCATCATTACTATAAGACATGAAGGTCAGTCAATCCTGAAAAGGTTTTTCAAGTGCAGTCGCAAAAACCATCAAGCGCTATTATGAAACTGGCTCTCATGAGGACTGCCACAGGAATGTAGAGTTACCAGCCTCTAATGAACTTATCCTCTGAGTTCAAGTAACAGACACATCTCAACATCAACTGTCCAGAGGAGACTGCGTGAATCAGGCCTTCATGGTCGAATTGCTGCATGAAACCACTACTAAAGGACACCAATAAGAAGAAGAGACTTGCTTGGGCCAAGAAACACGAGCAATGGACATTAGACCAGTGGAAATCTGTCCTTTGATCTGGAGCCCAAGTTGGTTTTTGGTTGCAACTGCCATGTCTTCGTGAGATGCGGTATGGATGAACGGATGATCTCCACATGTGTATTTCCCACCGTGAAGCATGGAGGAGGAGGTGTTATGGTGTGGGGGTGCTTTGCTGGTGACACTGTCTGTGATTTATTTAGAATTCAAGGCACACTTAACCAGAATGGCTACCACAGCATTCTGCAGCGATACGCCATCTCATCTGGTTTGGGCTTAGTGGGACTATAATTTGTTTTTCAACAGGACAATGACCCAACACACCTCCAGGCTGTGTAAGGGTTGTTTATCCAAGAAGAAGGGTGATGGAGTGCTGCATCAGATGACCTGGCCTCCACAATCCCCTAACCTCAACCAAATTGAGATGGTTTGGGATGTGCTCAGCATATGTGGGAACTCCTTCAAGACTGTTGGAAAATAATTCCAGGTGAAGCTGGTTGAGAGAATGCCAAGAGTGTGCAAAGCTGTCGTCAAGGCAAAGGGTGGCTACTTTAAAAAATGTAGATTTGTTTAACACTTTTTTGGTTACTACATGATTCCATGTGTTATTCCATAGTTTTGATGTCTTCACTATTATTCTACAATGTGGAAAATAGTTTTAAAAAATAAAGAAAAACCCTTGAATGAGTAGGTGTTCTAATACTTTTTACCGGTAGTGTACATTTGGAGAATACAAGTTATATTAACTGGCTAGCTAGTTAATTGCAATGTTTTCAATGGTGGTCAATGCGTGTGCGCTAGCTAACCAGCTAGCAAGCAATGGAATAAAAATATACTTTCGGATTCTTAAAAATTCAACAGTCACTGTACTGTTTTTATACTTTTATGAAAACTCTCCGCTTTTGCCATTGCCCTCCCATTGTGTATCATGATGTCATCTTGTTCAGTAGTAAGATAAAGCCCACTTGATATGCTACATATCTACATTATATATGAATATCAGTTGATGAACATGGCTCTCGTTCCTGCACAAGTCAGTCCTGTGTGCGTGAAATAAAATGATCAGGAACAGAACAGAAACACAATTAGCAAGGAGGTTCCTCTATAAGCTTGTGATGCCTTCATAAACAAAGTAAGACAAAACAGCAACACAAATAAATCCCTTCAACGAAGTCATGTTTTTCTTCATCATAATTATAGATAATATACAGTATTTGAAAGAACATAACACACAAAACACCAACTGTCTAATAGCAGTCCCCATCCGAGTGGCTGACAGATGTAGCAGGCGCTAGCCACAGAGTTAACAGCTACAGTAGAGCAGCACCACAAAGCAACACCATCACTGCCACCCAATACAATCCACAGAAAATATAATAATAAATACTACTCAAATTCAAAAACAATATTATCACAAATACATTTAAATAAGCAACAACAGCAACTATGGAAGCTCCGCCACATGGACAACGTTACGGATAAAGCACAAAGGTACATGGTCCACACACAGAACAGACATGTAACAGCATGTGTTGGGCGGTGTAACTTACAGGCACGTAAAGTGGTTGCGCAATCATGAACAGAGACAGAGGAGAGTGGGTAGGCCCTCTGTAGGGTGTCCATGTTACTATGTGCACTGCCTGACATGCAAGAGCAGTCTCGCTCTGAACGGCCGCAATCAAAACAACATGCCAGTTTCATTTGTTTGTAGGCGGACATCTTGGCTACAGTCATGTTTTGGGATGAGAGGAAGAGGAAAAGCAGCAGGTTAATGGCAAAAGGTGAAATAGTCATCCAGGGAAGGCAGACGGTAACTCCATAAAGATAATAAATGCAAAGCCTTTAGATACCAGCTCACGCAGGCTTGAGACCCCCAAAAAAGACCAGTAAAGGGCACCTACAATCAGGGGTTGGAACCGGTTCAGGAAACACAAAAGGAAACCATAAAAGAACAACAATTTTCAAGGAACAGAAACAGAACCGAAAGTCATCTCTAGTATTCCGGAACCGAACCATTATTTTTAAATCTTCTTTTAAACAGTTTATTTGTTCTGAAAATTGTTTTCATGTCTAGTATATAATGATTTTATAAGTGAAGTTCTGATGCTAGTAATAAACTAAACACTTTCCAATTGACGTCATGATGTTTAGCGCTTCAAGCCAAGCCCTCTTTATGTCCACCCATCTTTCTCGCTCTCTGCCCACCACTGAAATTTCAGTCGCATCTCGCGCCTGCACTTATACGACCAATGAAACATGTAAACATCCACCCATTCTGTAGCTTCTCTATCCTTGATAATTGGTGGAGTAAATTAATGAGCTATAAATGTAAAAACTATGTTGATTTGACAGGTTAAAAAAAAGTACAAAAAGGGTTCTGTTTCAAACAAAACGATTGGAAAATAATTTTGGATCCAACCCCCGCCTAAAATATTAGGGTGCTTCATATACAGCAAGAGTGCCAAACTGCAGTGACAATTGTGTGCAATATATTGCCATGGTCAAATTAAGCTCTTTCAATTTCATCCCAAAGTCTTGTTTTAATCAATAAAGTTTTTAACAACTTGAAAGTTGTAGTCCAATTTGGCTAGTCAAAATGGTCTCAGGGTCAAGGGTCAAGCTGTGTCCTAAGGCTGAAAATGCCATAACAGGTATAAAGGCAAATATGACAGTGGGGTAAAAGGGGGAGAGGATAGAGGGGAATGGGAGGGGGGGGGGTCATTCAGGGCCAGAGAGTAGCATGGACAATCTCTTCAGCAGCAAACCTCATACAGACATATAATGTTTCATTCAAAACATAACAGATCATAACATCCTCTATCCGTCCGGCTAAAGGTGTGGATCACGTACCTGTATCCCCTCATGCAGCTGCGGCAGCCGTGGTCTAAGGATCCATCACACTAATCTACTGGCTAGACTGGCCAGGCCATTCCATGCTAGCAGGACAAGAGTTTCACTACAGCAGCACTCCTCCAGAAAGGCTTGAGAGGGTGTGTATGTACAGTGCATTGGGAAAGTATTCAGACGCCTTGACTTTTTACACATTTTGTTACCTTACAGCCTTATTGTAAAATGTCTAAAGTTGTTTTACCCCCTCATCAATCTATACACAAAAGCCCATAATGACAAAGCAACAAAGCAATGGTCTGTAGAGGGGCGGCAGGGAGCCTAGTGGTTAGAGCAGGGAGCCTAGTGGTTAGAGCAAGGAGCTTAGTGGTTAGAGCAGGGAGCCTAGTGGTTAGAGCAGGGAGCCTAGTGGTTAGAGCAGGGAGCTTAGTGGTTAGAGCAGGGAGCCTAGTAGTTAGAGCAGGGAGCCTAGTGGTTAGAGCAGGGAGCCTAGTGGTTAGAGCGTCGGGCCAGTAACTGAAAGGTTGCCAGATCGAATCCCCGATCTGTTTCTTTAACACAATTATGTCTCAAAGCTCTACGGACAATTCCTTCTACCTCATGTTTTGGTTTTTGCTTTGACAGGTGTGTGCTTTTCCAAATCATGTCCAATCAATTGAATTTACCACAGGTGGACTCCAATGGAGTTATAGAAACATCAAGGATGATCAATGGAAACTGGATGCCTCTGAGCTCAATTTAGAGTCTCATAGCAAAGGGTCTGAATACTTAAGTAAATAAGGCATGTTATTTATTTTTGCTTTGTCATTATAGGGTATATTGTGTGTAGATTGACAAGGATTTAAAAAAAAACATTTTAGAATACGTCTGTAACACAAAATGTGGAAAAACTCAAGGGGTCTGAATACTTTCCGAATGCACTGTATTTTCAAATTACTGCGCATGTACATGATGTATATCACACATTTGAAGCGTGTGTGTGTGTATATATATGTGTCAAGATCTTAACCCCAGGAGGAGCGGTAGGTAGTGAAAGCCGTTCTAGATTGCTGTGGCTCTGGTTCAGTGACAGACAACAGTCCCTGGTTCCCATTATCTCTGTGCCAGGATGCCAACTCACCAACTCACACTAACACGATCACAGCAACGCACTCTCTCCCTCTCTCTGGGGAGAACTACCTTTACTGTTTTAACCATATGTGGCTAGGAGGGTTTGTAGCCAGAGAGAGAATGGAGAGCGAGGCCTGGCCTCATCAGGGTCTGTGTGTCCTATAAACAGCATGCACAAGTGCTTTATAAACATTCATAAGCATGCATAGAGAGATCATAGTGATTAAAGGGTGTGGAGTGGGGTACCTGTTTACAGAGCAGAAACAGTTTGGAGGCATATGCCAGATGCGAGCAGTGAGTGTCATTTCATGCTGAACTATATTATTTGTTCGTTTTCATGCTGAACTCTGAATTTTACTTCTGAGTTTTTTTCTAGGTGGGTATTCAGTTGAACACAGTACGTGTCGTGGTCATTTTGGCTAGCAAGAGACGGGAGGAGGAGGTGGAGAACACGACACAACATGACAATGTTTTCGAACAAATGACTTCACACATACCCTTTACCCTGATCTAGCCTACTACGGTGTCCCTTTTAGGACATTCTTCACCACAAGAGTCAACATGAACATGACTGTCTGTGTACATTTTGTCAAAGAAAGGTGATTGTTAACACACACACACACCACTACGCTGTCAGTTTGTTTTCATATGTCACAGTCAACATTCCACCAGACAAAACATACAAAGACAGAAGTCAAGTTGAATATCAATAGTGAGAAGGATGTCCTAATGGAACTCATACTTATGGTCACTGGTCCTCTAAAGTGAAAGACAACCCTATTTAGCAAGAACGTGATGAGCTGTGTTGACTTTGAATAGTAAATCAAACTTAATAACATAATAACATGGATAACATGGATACTTATATCAAATGTTTTTCTAAATAAACTAAAGCCACTTTTAGGACTTTCATCAAGTTATTGTATCATGTTGCAAAGCACAAATGTAAATAGAGGAATGTGTAACACAAAGAAAAGTTTTTCCTCGAAAGACTCACTTTGTGTTCAGACACATCTCAACCAAACCAAAACACCAAACACCATAAAACACAGCCAAGAGTTAATGAAATGATCCCTTTCACTGTTTACTGTAACCATAGAAAAGGTATTACCAGAACAGTCATTCCATTCAAATCAATGGGTCTGTGATGAGTGTTCCAGTTCAATTACAGTGGTCTAAGGGCCTTTTTTTTACCATTCTAGTAATTCTGTGTCTATGACTGAAACACACCCTGTTGCTCATAATATTCTTGCTGAATAGGTTTCTGAGGACCTGTGTCAGTTTCCTTCGATAAGGCTACATTCAGGACTATGGCAAGACATCGTCACCTAGTGGCCAACTAGCAGTACAGCAATGAAGCGCGCAGTACAGTTAAAGCACTGTCTCGTAAAGCAGTTTTCTTTCACTCAGGGCACTGATGACAGCGAGTAAAAAGGCCCTGGCGACCATCTAGAATTGAAATGCATTACAGTGGGGCTGGGGGCGACAATATTTCAATTCTTAATGCACTGGTGAACTCTGGGTAGTGGTACGATTGGAGCTGGGCAGAGTACCAGAGAACTGGGGAGCAGCGAGGGGGGGCTAGAAGTACTGGGGGTGGGGAGGGGAACTAAAAGCAGCGAGGGGAGTGGAGGGTGAGGGGGGTACAACCAGATGGTTTTGATTGTGTTTTGGAGACATTGCTTGCTGAGCTGAATCATTTCCAGAACTTCCCACAAGAACACTTTACGCTTTTCTGAAAATACAACAGTGTAAAAAAATAGCTTCAGAGTGAGAAGATTCATTTGAATCTAAATGGTTTTCTTTTTTTCTCTCCCCCCCTCATGATGTCTCTCTTAAATCCATGAAATCCATGACTAACATTACCAATATCAATCTGCGTTTGACATTCCATTTTCAACTTACTCAGTGCGTGTCATTAGAGAGAGGGTAAGGAGGACTCATGGAAAGCTGTAGACACAAGGCGTAGGATTGGGTTCCTAATATAATATTGAGGCAAAAATGTCGAAGAGAGTTCATGCACTTCTCCTATAATAAAATCACACTCTGTCATACTAAGGGAGTCAGAGGCCGGGCTAGACTATGAGCCTATGAGGAGACAGACTAGATAATCAGATGTAGGTGTGAGTTTGAGTTCTGCTGAATTCAGGTCTGGTCTGAGGCAGGACAGTGTAAAGATGAGAGGCGGAGAGAAGGATGCAAATGCTACACCGGTAACATGCAACATAGAATACAGCTGGCAGAGAAAGAGAAGAGACACTCGCACTGCACTCTGGGTAGGAGGGAACCCGTGTTTTTTTACTCACAGTAAATCACTACCAGAGATGGTTAAATAAAGTAGTGGTGTTTCCCACCGGCAGCAGGGGAAGGAAATAACATCAACAACATGTCAATGGTCATAAACACTTGGACAAAACAAACAACAACAGAAACTAAACAGAACTAACAGAAGACAAACATTCATTCTAGTAATGGAACTGTCATCTCTCTAAATGTGGCCCTCCTGTTGGTAATACAACAGAGACACAGAAACTAAAATAATCTACAATAGAACTGTCTCGTTTCAGGTACAGTAAATCTATTGGACCAATGCCTGATTCACACTATGGGACCAATGCCTGATTCACACTATGGGACCAATGCCTGATTCACACTATGGGGCCAATGCCTGATTCACACTATGGGACCAATGCCTGATTCACACTATGGGACCAATGCCTGATTCACACTATGGGACCAATGCCTGATTCACACTATGGGACCAATGCCTGATTCACACTATGGGACCAATGCCTGATTCACACTATGGGACCAATGCCTGATTCACACTATGGGACCAATGCCTGATTCACACTATGGGACCAATGCCTGATTCACAATATGGGGCCAATGCCTGATTCACACTATGGGACCAATGCCTGATTCACACTATGGGACCAATGCCTGATTCACACTATGGGACCAATGCCTGATTCACACTATGGGACCAATGCCTGATTCACACTATGGGACCAATGCCTGATTCACACTATGGGACCAATGCCTGATTCACACTATGGGACCAATGCCTGATTCACAATATGGGACCAATGCCTGATTCACACTATGGGGCCAACCCAAACCGTACAGTGCTGGCTCAGATATATATTTTCACATGGTCCATTCCAGCACGGTTGCAGAAACTGTGGCGGATGTGTAACCAGGCCAGCCCAGTACAGCTCAGCTTGCCTCCGTTTGGCCTTATAGTGATAATCAGACAATACAGGTCTCTGGTTCTCTCTACCTGACAAACTACCAGGCCTTTAGTCTGAATAAGTGAGATGACACTACGGGAAAGGACAGTGGAGATTGTGTGTTTGTTTGGGCGTAGGCTGCTTACTGTAATTGTTGCTGACCTTTCTAGATGTATGGAGACTGCAGGAGGTGGAACTATTTAACATGTTGGGACAAGGGCCCATGTAGGTCAGATAGTAATAAGGCCCTTAATGCTTTTAATTCAGTCTATTCAGGAAGTAGACTGAAAATACGACTTACTGTATATTATTTTCCTCAATGAGTTTACTTCCTGAATTGAAAAGAAATTGAGCCCAACCCTGGTAAACATTCTCTAATTCCCAGTCTGATCAAAAGTACAAGTTGAGAAAAAGGGTCATGTTCCAAGTCATCCCCCGCTGGCAGAAGTTTATGGTAGTATGCCTGGACCATTACGGTGTTCTGATTCTGTTTGACCAATAGGGTATGTGGTTGTCTGACCCCATGAACCCTGAGCAGAGGAATGCCATTGGTTCATTTATTATTCCACCTGACTGAGGTCAATACCTCTGCTCATATTACAGAGTCGCTATGGTGACCTGAAAGCCTTGCCTCGTCTGCTCAGCTACTTCTGTCATCAAACTCACTCCATCATTAGCACACTGAAAACTCTCTCTCTCTCGGTCCCTTTCCGCCTCCAGACTTCAGTCCACCCTTCTAACTAGTTTTGTCATTATGATACATAACATGATCAGGTTACATGTTTTAGTCATGACATTAAAAAATCAAACTAAATGTGCAGAATGTTGCTTGTACTTCTTTTGGATTTAATAAATAATATTATCATGCATTGATTTTGGATTATACCACAATGAAGGTTGAGGAATTGTGATCACAGTTATTACACTTTCAAATGGGACTCAAGGTCATCACTGGGACAATTTCCATTTCAAAGTGTATAATAGCAAAACAATATAGTTATAGCTGTAAAATGATATTCCTATGAGAAACAGTGAGGGATATGACATCATTCTTATAGCACATCCTAATCTTAATTCAGCGACAGTGGGATGTGGGGGAGGGGTTGGGAGGAGAGGAGGGTCATAAGAGGGGTGAGTGATTGTGTTGTGGGCAGGGCGTGGGTGTACTCACGTCGTTTGCAGCCACACTTTTTGATCCGTTTGGGGTCTGTGATGTCATCGTGACAAGCTTTGCAGTAGAAAAATGCTCTGAGGGGAGAAAACAGCAGCATAGACATTTATCATCTCAGTTTGCAACACACCTTGTGAGTTTGATCCATTTCACCAGGTTGACCTGGGAGTTGGCTTTTACCAGCTGGCTGTTACTTTTACCAATGAAACCTTTATTTTCAACAATATATTTAGAGAAGTTGAATGCCTAATCTCCTTTTAGCCACCAAGACAATGAACACAGAAAACCCAGGTAAGGCTTTAAACAGACTTTTCCTGTGGCATTTTCTGTATTTTTCCGTGATGGTGGGATGATAGCCATTACCTCTTTACTTCTTTGGCATCACTGGCGATGAAGAACCCCAGAGTTCCTTCCTGCATCTTTACGTGGTTCCCCGGGTTGATGAGGATGCTGGGTAATGGGAGATAGATGACATCACACTCTTTAGAAGCTGTTATGGTCGTTAGAGTCACACTCACGCGCTAATCAAGAGGAATGGTACACACACATCATCAACCCTCTGGCTGGAGCGACAGTACAATGACCAGCGAGCTAGAGCAGCCTGATCGGATTGGTCAATGAAATCACAGATTCTGCAGTCTCCAGTTGTTTAGTTTGGAGAGTAGTTATAATGGAAATGCTCTACAGTCTAGGCTAGCAGGCCACTGTATGGAGGTGGTATAGTGGTATAGTGTGGTGGAAAAAAACCTGGTTTCCATGTTTTGCCACCTTCTCTGAGGCTAATTACACAGATCGACAGAATGCACAACAGCATGAGTTGGTTGGTCAATTTTAATTATTTCTCTTTTTCACCATGGTTCTGGAGTGGATATATGGGCAGAGGTAGGAGGAGTGAAGGGGGGGGTCAGAAATAATTAAAAGTGTTGTTGTCATGGAGTGGTTGCAGCCTCAGCAGTCAGTTAGATACTGCTCCTTGGGTTATTACTGGACAGTGGAGTGTTACACTGCAGTTAGATATTGTTACCTGGGTTATTACTGGACAGTGGAATGTTTCACTGCAGTTAGATACTGTTACCTGGGTTATTACTGGACTGTGAGTGTTACACTGCAGTTAGATACTGTTACATGGGTTAGTAATGGACAGTGGAATGCTAGGGAATGAACAGCCTTTCGGACGAACACTACAGTTAGATACTGTTACCTGGGTTATTACTGGACTGTGAGTGTTACACTACAGTTAGATACTGTTACCTGGGTTATTACTGGACTGTGAGTGTTACACTACAGTTAGATACTGTTACCTGGGTTATTAATGGACAGTGAGTGTATAGTAAACTAGTATTGCTATAGTAAACTAGTATTGCTATAGTAAACTAGTATTGCTATAATAAACTAGCACTGCTACAGTAAACTAGTATTGCTATAGTAACCTAGTATAGTATTGCTATATTAACCTAAACTGGTATAGTATTGCTATAGTAAACTAGTAGTGTTATAGTAAACTAGTATTGCCATAGTAAACTAGTATTGCTATAGTAAAATAGTACTGCTATAGTAACCAAGTATCGGTATAGCAATCTAGTATTGCTGTAGTACCCTAGTATTGCTATAGTAACCTAGTGTTGATATAGTAACCTAGTATTGTTATAGTAAAATAATATTGCTATATTAACCTAGTACTGCTATAGTAACATAGTATTGTTATAGTAAAATAATATTGCTATATTAACCTAGTACTGCTATAGTAACATAGTATTGTTATAGTAAAATAATATTGCTATATTAACCTAGTACTGCTATAGTAACATAGTATTGTTATAGTAAAATAATATTGCTACAGTACTGCTTTAGTGTATTTCAGCTAAGAAATGTGATATGCAATTTATTTTAACATTATCCATGTCCATTTTGATATAGTAAAATAGTATAGCATTGCTATAGTAACCTAGTACTGCTATATTAATCTAGTAGTGTTATAGTAAACTAGTTCTGCTATTGTAACCTAGTACTGCTATATTAAACTAGTATTGCTACAGTAAAATAGTAGTGTTATAGTAAACTAGTATTGCTAGAGTAACCTAGTACTGCTATATTAAACTAGTATTGCTATAGTAACCTAGTACTGCTATATTAATCTAGTAGTGTTATAGTAAACTAGTTCTGCTATTGTAACCTAGTACTGCTATATTAAACTAGTATTGCTATAGTAAAATAGTAGTGTTATAGTAAACTAGTATTGCTAGAGTAACCTAGTACTGCTATATTAAACTAGTATTGCTATAGTAACCTAGTACTGCTATATTAAACTAGTAGTGTAATAGTAAACTAGTTTTGCTATTGTAAACTAGTATTGCTATAGTAACCTAGTACTGCTATATTAAACTAGTATTGCTATGGTAAACTAGTATACTAGTGTTATAGTAAGCTAGTATTGCTAAAGTAAACTAGTTATGCTATTGTAAACTAGTTATGCTATTGTAAACTAGTAGTGCTATAGTAAACTAGTATTGCTATAGTAAACTATTACTGCTATAGTAAACTAGTATTGCTATAGTAAACTAGTTATGCTATTGTAAACTAGTAGTGTTATAGTAAACTAGTATTGTTATAGTAAACTAGTATTGCTATAGTAAACTAGTTTTGCTATAGTAACCCAGTACTGCTACATTAAACTAGTATTGCTATAGTAAACTAGTAGTGTTATATATAATAAACTATTACTGCTATAGTAAACTGGTATTGCTATAGTAGCCTAGTATAGTATTGCTATATTAAAATTGTACTGCTATAGTAACCTAGTACTGCTATATTAAATTAGTATTGCTATAGTAAACTAGTAGTGTTATAGTAAACTAGTATTGCTATAGTAAACTATTACTGCTATATTAAACTAGTATAGCTATAGTAAACTAGTAGTGTTATAGTAAACTAGTATTGCTATAGTAACCTATTACTGCTATATTAAACTAGTATTGCTATAGTAAACTAGTAGTGTTAAATATAGTAAACAAGTACTGCTATAGTATACTAGTATTGCTATATAACCTAGTACTGCTATATTAAACTAGTATTGCTATAGTAAACTAGTAGTGTTAAATATAGTAAACGAGTACTGCTATAGTAAACTAGTATTGCTATAGTAACCTAGTACTGCTATATTAAACTAGTATTGCTATAGTAAACTAGTAGTGTTAAATATAGTAAACGAGTACTGCTATAGTAAACTAGTATTGCTATAGTAACCTAGTATAGCATTGCTATATTAACCTAGTACTGCTATAGTAACCTAGTCCTGCTATATTACATGAGTATTGCTATAGTAACCTAGTATTGCTATAGTAAACTAGTAGTGTTATAGTAAACTAGTGCTGCTATAGTAACCTATTACTGCTCTATTAACCAAGTATTGGTATAGTAAACTAGCATTACTATAGTAACCTAGTATTTCTATAGTAAACTAGCATTGTTATTGTAACGTAGTATTGCTATAGTAACCTAGTATTGCTTTAGTAACCTAGTATTGCTATAGTAAACTAATAGTGGTATAGTAAACTAGTGCTGCTATAGTAAACAATTACTGTTACATTAACCTAGTATTGCTATAGTAACCTAGTATTGCTATAGTAACCTAGTACTGCTATAGTAAACTAATAGTGGTATAGTAAACTAGTGCTGCTATAGTAAACAATTACTGTTACATTAACCTAGTATTGCTATAGTAACCTAGTATTGCTATAGTAACCTAGTATTGCTATAGTAACTTAGTATTGCTATAGTAACCTAGTATTGCTATAGTAAACTAGTATTGATATAGTAACCTAGTATTGCTATAGTAAACTAGTATTGATATAGTAACCTAGTATTGCTATAGTAAACTAGTATTGATATAGTAACCTAGTATTGCTATAGTAAACTAATAGTGGTATAGTAAACTAGTGCTGCTATAGTAAACAATTACTGTTACATTAACCTAGTATTGCTATAGTAACCTAGTATTGCTATAGTAACCTAGTATTGCTATAGTAACTTAGTATTGCTATAGTAACCTAGTACTGCTATAGTAAACTAATAGTGGTATAGTAAACTAGTGCTGCTATAGTAAACAATTACTGTTACATTAACCTAGTATTGCTATAGTAACCTAGTACTGCTATAGTAAACTAATAGTGGTATAGTAAACTAGTGCTGCTATAGTAAACAATTACTGTTACATTAACCTAGTATTGCTATAGTAACCTAGTATTGCTATAGTAACCTAGTATTGCTATAGTAACTTAGTATTGCTATAGTAACCTAGTACTGCTCTATTAACCAAGTATTGGTATAGTAAACTAGTATTTCTATAGTAAACTAGCATTGTTATTGTAACGTAGTATTGCTATAGTAACCTAGTATTGCTATAGTAAACTAATAGTGGTATAGTAAACTAGTGCTGCTATAGTAAACAATTACTGTTACATTAACCTAGTATTGCTATAGTAACCTAGTATTGCTATAGTAACCTAGTATTGCTATAGTAACTTAGTATTGCTATAGTAAACTAGTATTTCTATAGTAAACTAGCATTGTTATTGTAACGTAGTATTGCTATAGTAACCTAGTATTGCTTTAGTAAACTAGTATTGATATAGTAACCTAGTATTGCTTTAGTAAACTAGTACTGCTATAGTAACATAGTATTGTTATAGTAAAATACTATTGCTACAGTACTGCTTTCGTGTATTTCAGCTAAGAAATGTGATATGCAATTTATTTTAACATTATCCATGTCCATTTTGGTTAATTAGGGAGAAGTATTTCATTACCAAGTAGCTGAGGGAAAATGCCCATCTAATGTTATCTAATGGATAAGTGATATTTATATTCAAAATTCTCTCTAACCCTCTAATCCTCTAATCCTTACTGTATCCTCAAACATACGTCTTCAGTAAATATTGAAATATTGAAGATTTGAATGGTGTGTAGGGTGCCTGTACGGACTGGCTGTATCATTCCCCCTGAATTAGACTGAGACGAGAGTGGACGACACACACACACACGCCCAGCTCATTAATGGTTGCCTGTGGGTAGGAATCATCAATGATGGGAGTGAAGACTGAGAGACTGACAAACGGAACACACAGACCGACAGTCAGGGGACAACCCCCCTGGTCTCCGAGCCCAGACGAAAGGGAAAATACTAACACTTACTTACTAACTTAACTAATACTTTACAAATAGTTTACTTTTATGAATACTTTACTTTACCAATACTTTACTTTACCAATACTTTACTTTGTGTTTACTTTGCCTTTACTTTCAATCCCTTTACTGTACTAAGGCTTTATTATACTTTCCTAAGGCATTAGTATACTTTACCAAGGATTTAATTTCCCAATCCTGTGTTTACTAATACTTTATTCTACTTTACTGAATGTTTATGCTCAACTCTGACTTACTAATACCTGGTTGTACTTTATTTACCCTTTAATTTACTACTACTTTATTTTACCAATTCTTTAGTTAACTGATCATTTACTGCATTTGGGACGGCAGGTAGCCAAGTGATGAGAGCGTCGGGCCAGTAACCGAAAGGTTACTAGATCGAATCTGACAAGTTAAAAATCTGTCGTTCTGCCCCTGAACAAGGCAGTTAACCCACTGTTCCTAGGCTGTCGTTGTAAATAATAATTTGTTCTTAACTGACTTGGCTAATTACATTTAAAAAGTAAAATGTACGTTTTTAGTTTGTTGTACAAAACTGACACATTTGATAAGACTTGTCTACACAAACAAGATGTGTAAAAGTGCATGCAGGCTCAGAAAATAGCTGAGAGCAGATGAAATCTATAGACTAATTTGCAAATGATACAAATCTTTCCTCTGGGCTCTACGAACAACATATTTAAACAATAAGGGGGTGATTGGATCAATTATAAAGCTGTAATCAATAGCGACAGCAAAACAACATGATATTTTGCTAAACTTAAGTTTAGAGTTGCACTATTGAGCTTTACATCAGATTGAACGGCCCCCAGAGTAGAAAACAGGCTTCACGTTTCACATGCTGTTTAGAGAAAATAACAAATGAACTAAGCCACTACAAAAAAACACATTGCTGCCCAAATCTGAGATTTCACATCATTTACCAATTTACCAAAACACATTGCTGCCCAAATCTGAGATTTCACATCATTTACCAATTTACCAAAACACATTGCTGCCCAAATCTGAGATTTCACATCATTTACCAATTTCAGATCTAATAACAAAGAAACATAACAAAATGTACTTTTCTCCCAATTATGCATAGAGACCCAAATTGTATCAAAACCTCATATTGTGAGCAACAAGGTAAGCATCACACATCCCATGTGATGGAGTGTTATAGCATGCCGTTAGCAAACAGCGTGAGTAGGACACTTGTAAAACACACAAGCCACCGCAGTACAGATAAAGAGACAGGTACGTAGATGCAGACTGTTGCAGTAACTTCTGTGCAGTTGGATTGTTTCGTAAACACCAAACTGACAGGAAGTGACCTCACTTGATAACATCTACTTGGAGACGCACAGGTATGGGGGAACAAGGTGAATGAGACACACACTCCACAAGCGTACGCACACGCACACACACACACACCAACGTATACATACACACGTATACTCTCACACACACAGGACAGATTATTCACACACGCACACACACCAACGTATACATACACACATATACTCTCACACACAGGAAAGATTATTCACACACACACACACACACACACACACACACACACACACACACACACACACACACACACACACACACACACACACACACACACACACACACACACACACACACACACACACACACACACACACACACACACACACACACACCAACATATACATACACACATATACTCTCACACACAGGAAAGATTATTCACACACGCACACACACACACACAAACACACACCAACATATACATACACACATATACTCTCACACACAGGAAAGATTATTCACACACGCACACACACACACACACACGCACACACACACACACACACACACACACACACACACACACACACACACACACACACACACACACACACACACACACACACACACACACACACACACACACACACACACACACACACACACACACACACACACACACACACACACACACACACACACACACACAACAGTAAGAAAGTATGAGTACTTGAGTATGAGTATGAGTACAAGTATGAAGCAGCACCCATGGAAAACGTGGACTAAAATTGAGCAATTCCATTGGATAAATGTTAAATTATCCAAAGTTAACGGACCCATGCCTTGACTAAGATATGACATGACATAACAAAATGCTGTTGGTATCATCAATAAAACAGGAGTTTTGCTGCAATGACATATAATCAATCCATCGATTTCATAATATTACCAAAATGTGGAACAAATCAAAAATAATCTTATCCATCAATAAACCCTTCTGGGGTTCAGATATCAGCAATGTGTCTCTTGACTGATATGTGAGAGGAAACTATCAAAAACGATACAAATGTGAAGTAGTGTTTTGATGATGAACATAACACTAAAACAAAGAAACACTGTGAAAAAAATACAAATACACACAATTACGGCTAACTGAAAACACTGAAAAACAACTGAAGTGAGCAAGAAATTAAGCAGAACGACTGACAACGCGAGAGACGGAAAGAAACTCAAAACAGGAGGTAGAAATGGAGGAAAGGGTGTTAGCCTGGGCACATCGACAACGTCACAGACAAATCAACAAGTAAACAAACGAGTCAAATTCAACTATCCTCTCTCTGCCTGCAAAGAAGTTAGTGCATTAGGCACAAGGAAGACAATCAAAAATAGAGTGAGAAATTGGCCCATTTTCAGATAGGGTTTGGGAAAGTATCCTTAGGAACCTAAACCCATAGTCAGCAGCTCTATAGTGGTGGAGTGGGGTGGAAGTTTGGAGGGAAAGATAAGGAAGAGGGCATACCGCTTTCTGCTTCTGCAAACAACAAGAAAACAACCCCAAATCAAACAGTTGTTATTAACATAAAAGGAGAGATGAAAAATGATATTATGAGTCTGAGTGGACAAAACATTAGGAACGCCTTCATTATATTGCCCTCAGGACAGCCTCAATTCAGTGTGGGACTCCGTTGTTGTTGGAACATTTGGGGTGGGTTTGATTTGGTAGGGGATCTGTGTATGTTTTGCCCTCTACCTGTTCTGTCTGTGTTATTTGTATAATCATTTTTAAAAATGTTTAAAAAAAATAATAGTCTCATTTCGTCAAAGCATGGACTCTACAAGGTGTCAAAAACATTCCACAGGGATGCTGGCTCATATTGACTCCAATGCATCACACTGTTCTGTGAACTTAGATGGATGTCCTTTGGGTGGTGGACCATTCTTGATAAACACGGGAAACTGTTAAGTGTGAAAAACCCAGCAGCGCTGCAGTTCTTGACACACTCAAACCGGTGTGCATGGCACCTACTCCCATACCCCGTTCGAAGGAACTTTTGTCTTGCCCATTCAACCTCTGAATGGCACACACACAATCCATGTCTCAAGGCTTAAAAATCCTTCTTTAACCTGTCTCCTCCCCTTCATCTACACGGATTGAAGTGGATTTAACAAGTGACATCAATAAGGGATCATAGCTTTTATCTGGACTCACCTGGTCAGTCTGTCATGGAAAGAACAGGTGTTCCTAATGTTTTGTACACTCTGGTTGGTTTTACTATCAGAGAGATATGCAGTTTAGATGGCACTGAGAATGGTTTTACTATCAGAGAGATATGCAGATTAGATGGCACTGAGAATGGTTTTACTATCAGAGAGATATGCAGATTAGATGGCACTGAGAATGGTTTTACTATCAGAGAGATATGCAGTTTAGATGGCACTGAGAATGGTTTTACTATCAGAGAGATATGCAGTTTAGATGGCACTGAGAATGGTTTTACTATCAGAGAGATATGCAGTTTAGATGGCACTGAGAATGGTTTTACTATCAGAGAGATGCAGTTTAGATGGCACTGAGAATGGTTTTACTATCAGAGAGATATGCAGTTTAGATGGCACTGAGAATGGTTTTACTATCAGAGAGATATGCAGATTAGATGGCACTGAGAATGGTTTTACTATCAGAGAGATATGCAGTTTAGATGGCACTGAGAATGGTTTTACTATCAGAGAGATATGCAGATTAGATGGCACTGAGAATGGTTTTACTATCAGAGAGATATGCAGTTTAGATGGCACTGAGAATGGTTTTACTATCAGAGAGATATGCAGATTAGATGGCACTGAGAATGGTTTTACTATCAGAGAGATATGCAGATTAGATGGCACTGAGAATGGTTTTACTATCAGAGAGATATGCAGATTAGATGGCACTGAGAATGGTTTTACTATCAGAGAGATATGCAGATTAGATGGCACTGAGAATGGTTTTACTATCAGAGAGATATGCAGATTAGATGGCACTGAGAATGGTTTTACTATCAGAGAGATATGCAGTTTAGATGGCACTGAGAATGGTTTTACTATCAGAGAGATATGCAGATTAGATGGCACTGAGAATGGTTTTACTATCAGAGAGATATGCAGATTAGATGGCACTGAGAATGGTTTTACTATCAGAGAGATATGCAGTTTAGATGGCACTGAGAATGGTTTTACTATCAGAGAGATATGCAGATTAGATGGCACTGAGAATGGTTTTACTATCAGAGAGATATGCAGATTAGATGGCACTGAGAATGGTTTTACTATCAGAGAGATATGCAGATTAGATGGCACTGAGAATGGTTTTACTATCAGAGAGATATGCAGTTTAGATGGCACTGAGAATGGTTTTACTATCAGAGAGATATGCAGTTTAGATGGCACTGAGAATGGTTTTACTATCAGAGAGATATGCAGTTTAGATGGCACTGAGAATGGTTTTACTATCAGAGAGATATGCAGATTAGATGGCACTGAGAATGGCATGAGCAAAAGAAAAGCATACCATGTCTAGGTACAAACACGCAACAAAAACACTGAGCAAAAGTTTTAAAATACAAGTTTTAAAAATATGACATTATTACAAGGTGGTTAGACATTACTTTGTCTGGACTATTTATCGTGATTTCATTATGTAGTAAAAACTCCACAACTCAACTCTACTATAAATGCATTATTTTCAGTTGAATGTTGTCAGTGTAAAATAAAAGGTCCACAGTGCTGATGGTGTTGGGGTGGGTGGGATTTGGTAATGTATGGTTAGTGACTACTTCATGTTGATAGTTAGCAAGTTCATAGTAATATAAATGGCATTAATGGTTAGCATGGCTCAACACAGAGACAACTATTTACAGATAAATCTTGAACAACATCCTAGATTTTGAAACAGTTCAGGGATATTATAGACAGAGGCCCAGTAGTCCTGTACAACACAGACAGAAACACAGAGACACTAACCTGCTCTCTCCCAGCTCCGACTTGTTCTCGATGGCGATAAGCAACAGCTTCAGCTTCACGTAGCACAGCCTGACACACACACACAGAGGATTGTAAGGGAATGCTATGTCTCCTTTAGGCTATATATAACTACCATTTTAACATTACCAATACTATCAATTTAAAATGTATATTTTATTATTTATTTAATATATTCATGTACTATTAATGTTGGTACCATCTAATGTTCAGTAGTTGTAGCAGTACAAGGGACAGAGCAGCAGTAGTACACAGCAACATGTAGCAGAGAGAGTTACCCGTACTGTACCGGGCAGAGGACCGTGTTGTCTCATACTTACTCGCAGACTGCTGGGAAGGAGAGCCCCACAAAGGCACTGGACAGATACTCTGTGTACATCTCATTAGCTACCCCTTCTAAATAGTACTTCTGCCATGTGTCCTCTTCAATCTGAGAAGCAACAAGTAGAAAATACTTATGTAGAAATACATATATAAATACATATACAGATGAAAAATGTGCATAGTACCTTAAGCCCTTTATAAACCCTTCTTAAGGCCTTTATAAACCCTTCTTAACTTCTCTAGGGTAGGGGGCAGCATTCGGAATTTTGGATGAAAGGCATGCCCAAATTAAACCACCTGCTGTTCGGGCCAAAATATATTATATGCATATAACTGGTGGATTTGGATAGAAAACACTCTAAAGTTTCCAAAACTGTTTAAATAGTGTCTGTGAGTATAACAGAACTGATTTGGCAGGCGAACACCTGATAAGGATGTATTTTGTTTTTGTAGTTTTCTATTCAATGCCATTACAGTATCCATTGACTTAGGACTCAATTTGCAGTTCCTATGCCTTCCACTAGATGTAAACAGTCTTTAGAAATTGTTTCAGGCTTGTATTCTTATAAACGAGGGAGTAAGACCAGTCTGAATGAGTGGACCCTTACGTGTCACAGAGCTTTTTCATGCACAATCCCGAGAGAGTGCATTTCTTGTTTACCTTCTATATTGACAACGTTATTGTCCGGTTGAAATATTATATATAATTTAGGCTAAAAACAACCTGAGGATTGAATATAAACATCGTTTGACATGTTTCTATGAACTTTACGGATACAATTTGGATTTTTTTTGTCTGCCTGTTTTGACTGCGTTTGAGCCTGCGGATTGCTGAAGAAAACACACAAACAAAACTGAGGTTTTTGGATATAAAGAGACTTTATCGAACAAAAGGAACATTTATTGAGTAAATGAATGTCTTCTGAGTGCCACCATATGAAGATCATCAAAGGTAAGGGATTAATTGTATCTCTATTTCTGAGTTTTGTAACACTTCTGCTTGGCTGGTTAGTGTTTGTAATAATTTGTCAACTGGGCTATGTTCTGGGCTAGGTATGTTCTGGGCTAGGTATGCTTTCGCCGAAAAGCATTTTGTAAATCTGACATCGTGGTTGGATTAACAAGAAGTTAATCTTTAAACCTATGTTTTGTTTTTTTAATTTGGCGCTCTGCAATCTCACTGGATGTTGGCCAGATGGGACGCTAGCGTCCCACATAACCTAGAGAGATTAAGGCCTTTATAAACCCTTCTTAAAACTTCTTAAGGCTAGGGGGCAGTATCCTGAATTTCCGCCTGACTGACGTGCCGAAAGTAAACTGCCTGTTACTCAGGCCCAGAAGCCAGGATATGCATAAATTGGTAGCATTGGATAGAAAAAACTGTTTCTAAAACTGTTAAAATAATGTCTATAATAGAATTAACAGAATTGATATAACATAATTGATATGGCAGGCTCTTATTATGGAAACCTATTGCATTAAAGTATGTTCGTCACCCAAATTGCAATTCCTATGGCTTCCACTAGATGTCAACAGTCTTTATTCAAGGTTTCGGGCTTCTTTTTTGAAAAACGAAGTATTTGGAGTTTTTGTTAGGCGAGCGTCTTTCAGCGCGTTTACAAATTTTCCTTTTCTATTGAACATAGTACTTTCTGTGTGAAATATTATAGTTTATTTACATTTTAGACTACCTGACGATTAAATAGAAACGTTGTTTGACTTGTTTGGACATGTTGAACGAGTGGATTACTGAAATCAATAGCGCAAACTAAACAGACTTTTTGGGATATAAAGAAGTATTTTATCGAACAAAACAACCATTCATGTTGTAGCTGGGTGTCACGCCTTGGTCATAGTATTTTGTGTTTTCGTTATATATTTGGTCAGGCCAGGGTGTGACATGGGTTTAAAATGTTGTGTTTCGTATTGGGGTTTTGTAGGCATTGGGATTGCGGCTGAGTCGGGGTGTAGCATAGGTTTGGCTGCCTGAGGCAGTTCTCAATCAGAGTCAGGTGATTCTCATTGTCTCTGATTGGGAACCATGTTTAGGTAGCCGGGGTTTCACTGTGTATTTCGTGGGTGATTGTTCCTGTCTCTGTGTTGTTGTTCACCAGACAGGCTGTATTTGGTTTTCACGTTCCGTTTGTTGTTTTTGTATTTGTATAATTATTTCATGTATTCGCGATCCTTCATTAAATAACATGAGTAACCACCACGCTGCATTTTGGTCCGACTCTCCTTCAACAAACGAACGTCGTTACACTGGGACCCTTGGGATTGCAAACAGAGGAAGATCTTCAAAGGTAAGTGATTTATTTAATCACTATTTGTGATTTTGTGAAGCCTGTGCGGGTTGAAAAATATGTCGATGTGGGGGCGCTGTCCTCAGATAATCGCATGGTATGCTTTCGCCGTAAAGCCTTTTTGAAATATGACAACACAGTTGGATTAACAAGAAGTGAAGCTTTTAAATGATATAATACACTTCTATGTTTATGAATGTTTAATATTACAAATATTTATTTGAAATCGCACCCTCCAATTTCACCGGATGTTTTCAGCTTCTATCCCGCTAGTGGGACACCTAGCCCAAAGATGAATTTTTCGGCCTTTATAAACCCTTCTTAAGGCCTTTATAAACCCTTCTTAAGCCCTTTATAAACCCTTCTTAAGGCCTTTATAAGCTCCTCTGGGTTTCCTCCCAGTCCCATCCTCATTAGAAGTCTCACAGCGATGGAGGAGACCGTTCGATGAACCACAGACACACTCAGATCCGGACCCATTATAAAACATTACCCATCTCTCTATCATAACTCCACCGCTCCTGACAGCTATAGAGTCTTTAATATGGGACTCAAAACACAGTTCGTCCATAACTAACACACTGGGGTAAAATAAATTGGTCAGGCATCTTTAGGGGAACACTAACCGAGGGGGACCTTGTAATTTGATCCTGCGGAGATGGCATCTATTATTGTGTGTTTATGTGGCACCCTATTCCCTATATAGAGCTATGGGCCATGGTCAAAAGTAATGCACTAAGTAGGCAATAGGATGCCAAATACGCACCCTCTGTAATGACCCAGTAAGAGCTGTGCTGAAAAATGTCTGTCAGACATCTCTTCACCTCGTTAGCAGGCCTCACAATAATATGTCCTCAAGTGCAACCCAACATGCACTATGAGCATTCTATTTATAGCAGCCTTTCTTAAACTATGGGTAGCGACCCATAGTGGAGTACATTTATAATGATTTCATTAACTACTGGAATTGATTTTGTCCAAGTGCAACTGCACTCTCTGTTCAGTGCGCGCTCTGCTTAGCAGCAGCGTAGAGACTCAGTTTGGCAGCAGCGCGAGTGGGTGGACGATGCCAGTGTGCTTCAAGGTTAACCAGATCTTTTTTCGGCAGTTTTCTCAAAGATGACTACACGACCCACACGCTGCACTGCTGAACAACCAGATGATGCACTGTCAGCCACTGGCTTGTAATTCCCACTCGCCATCACTCACTGCTGTCATCGAATGGATTCAAGCTAGCCTCAAGTTCTGACTGAGTTCCATTGTCATGAAACTCAAATACAGCGATGAGTTTCTCTCTTGGTTTAATACAAACTTTGAGAAACAACGAGGAGATCCCACAATGTGTTTTGTGCAGGGAAGTGCTTAGTAATGAGTCTTAAAACAAACAAATGAAAATGGCAGGCCCTGACCAAACATTCACAACATGGCGGTAAAACCAAGGAGTTCTTTCAGAACAGGGGAGAATGCTTCAGGAAACAGTGCTTCGACATCGGAAAGTAAGTTAACTAGCAAGGCATTTTAGTCATTTTATAACAGGTGATGATAAGCAGCAATAAGGGAGTAACTTGTACCATCTCTCATAGCAGTCGATGTGAATTTCTCTTTCAAACAATCCCCTTGTATACAGCCAATAGCTAACGTTAGCCAATGCAAGCTGTCTAGCTACTGATAGTGCAACCCTAAGTAACAGTACAGATGAACATGGAAAAAAAATATTTGCTGTTAAAATACAAGCAATCATTTTAATTCTGAACTGGAACACACTGATTGACGCAATATGCTTTTTGAAGCTGAGAAACTCAGTGAGAAAGCAGAAGATATTCTGATCCAGTTTGGTACCACATACCTGTGCGAGTCAGGCTTCTCAACTGTCAAAAACTGAGCCCAGAATTGACATGCTTGTTTAAAACTTCAACCAGTCACACACCTCTCATTAGGACTGTGTGTGTGTGTGTTTTCTAGACTACAATTTTTATTTATTTATTTTTTTATTTCACCTTTATTTAACCAGGTAGGCAAGTTGAGAACAAGTTCTCATTTACAATTGCGACCTGGCCATCTGTGTGATGTGATCAATCAGTTTATTCCAGTTCAGAATAAAAATGATTTATTGGATTTTAACAACAACAGTTTCAACCACGACAGATATATGAGTGTTTTTAATGGGGAAAAATAAACATGAATAGATATTTATATGGGTATTTCATTTAATTGTTATTTGTCTATATTGCATTTGTTAATGGGCATAATGGCAATGAAATGTACCAATATTTAAGGATAAACATGTTTTCATAAGCTTGGGTCCCAGGAAAACACATAATTTCTCATTTGGGTCCCAGGCTGAAAAAGTTTAAGAACCCCTGATTTATAGCATTCTGTTTATAGCCTTCTGTTTATAGCCTTCTGTTTATAGCCTTCTGTTTATAGCCTTCTGTTTATAGGCTTCAGTTTATAGCCTTCCTGTTTATAGCCTTCTGTTTATAGGCTTCAGTTTATAGCCTTCCTGTTTATAGCCTTCTGTTTATAGCATTCTGTTTATAGCATTCTGTTTATACCCTTCTGTTTATAGCCTTCTGTTTATAGCATTCTGTTTATAGCATTCTATTTATAGCCTTCTGTTTATAGCCTTCTGTTTATAGCCTTCTGTTTATAGCATTCTATTTATAGCCTTCTGTTTATAGCATTCTGTTTATAGCATTCTATTTATAGCCTTCTGTTTATAGCATTCTGTTTATAGCCTTCTGTTTATAGCATTCTATTTATAGCCTTCTGTTTATAGCCTTCTGTTTATAGCATTCTGTTTATAGCCTTCTGTTTATAGCCTTCTGTTTATAGCCTTCTGTTTATAGCATTCTATTTATAGCCTTCTGTTTATAGCCTTCTGTTTATAGCATTCTATTTATAGCCTTCTGTTTATAGCATTCTGTTTATAGCATTCTGTTTATAGCATTCTATTTATAGCATTATGTCTCAATTTGCATATGTTTATGGAGGTCTCTCTAAGACATCAGAACAACTATTTTAATTAGGCCATTCAAAATGGATCCTAATATAATTTACTACAGTTTCATGCTCCTCGGTCATTCATTTTGACATTGACTTTCAGTTGCCAAAGATCTGTATAAACTTTTCCATGTATATTCATTCTGCTATAAAACAACGTATGGTTTGAATTGAACGTTTTTGTGGAAAATCGACAATGAAAGGAAGGGGCCTATTGACTTGGTCCCAGTATATCAGGTACAAGGTGCCTCACCAGACTTGGCCTAGCATTAGTTCTGACTGACTAGGGCTCAATAGCTTCACAACTCACCAAATAATGGTAGGAGTAATAATACTGTGTCTTAGTTTCCTCTTCTCATGAGCAGTGATTCCTCCCTTCTTTGTCAGATGTTCTAGACTTGTGTAGACATGCTACATTATATCCACTGAGCTGCCATGGACGATGACGGATGAGTTTCCTGAAAGCTTTGCAGATGTCACAGATGATGAGAGCCTGGCTCAATGTTTTAAATCCCTCTATGCCTTTTCATTCACAGCTTAGATAACCGACTATGGTTTGGCGTCAATGTTCCATCTATCCATCTATTTATATGTCTTACTCTATGTTTTCAGGATGGGAATATGGCCAGCAGATGTCTCTTCTCCATCCAGACCTCATCAGCCCACCCATTATAAACTCCTCCATCAGCTTTATGACATGAAGACCAGCTCTTTCAAAGCAGAGTGTCAAGAATCCTACAGATACATAGGATAAACCAGACTGACTGAAAGACCATTCTGGCTGAAAAGACTCCCTCAGAGATGTTTCACTCAGCAGACCGGAGCTCAGTACTCCTGTGGAATCACATATCTATCCCATAATGAGTAATGGGAAAGTAACCTGTTTCATAGTCCCGCTGAAGGAATGTTTCCATGATAAATGTATCGAGAAGAGATTGTTTCAACGTTTCATCAATGAAAGAACACATTGTGAAAAGGTTGTGGTAATGTTAGTTACCCTACTGACATTATGTCAACGTTAACTCAATGAAAGAGAACAGTGTTATTAAAAGGATGTGTTAAGGTTATCTTTGTGAAAGAGATCATTGTGTAAAGGTTGTGTTAATGTTGTGTCAATGTTACCTCGATGAAGGACCTCATGGAGAAGAGGTTGGCCAGCATGGTGGACAGGCCCTGGGCCAGACAGCTCTGAGCTATGAAGCCAGCCTTCAGCTCTGCTAGACAGATAGCATCATCCCCCTCCTTCCAGTTCCAGCTAGGAATGTTGAGCAGGTGAGCCTACACACACACACACACACACACACACACACACACACACACACACACACACACACACACACACACACACACACACACACACACACACACACACACACACACACACACACACACACACACACACACACACACACACACACACACACACACACACACACACACACACGTGTTTGAACCATGGTTATTATTATGTGCATCGTTGCAGATAGAGTAGGAGTGATGTGCTGACCCACCTTGTTATGGTATTGTAACATCTGAGTGATAATTCGTATCTTGGGGGAATAGTTCTTGATAGAGATGACCCTACAAATTCAAAACATTTTTAACATATACAGTATACACAGTCCTTTCTCCAGATTTTCATCATCATCATCATCATTATTACCTCATGATGTTGGAGGCGTCTTCAGCATCGGGATCTGGACAGTACTTATTAGCCAGAATCAGACAGGCGTCTGCTGACTCAATCTATACAGGGAACGATGACGGGTTACAGATAGAGAATACACAGCAGAAACCCTCTCACCTTCAAATATTACAGCGTTTCAACCCTGGATTGATCTTCCTCAGGTCAAATATTACAACGTTGCAACCCCAGACTCATCTTCCTCAGGTCAAATATTACAACGTTTCAACCCTGGATTCATCATCCTCAGGTCAAATATTACAACGTTTCAACCCTGGATTGATCTTCCTCAGGTCAAATATTACAACGTTTCAACCCAGGATTCATCTTCCTCAGGTCAAATATTACAACGTTTCAACTCAGGATTCATCTTCCTCAGGTCAAATATTACAACATTTCAACCCAGGATTCATCTTCCTCAGGTCAAATATTACAACATTTCAACCCAGGATTCATCTTCCTCAGGTCAAATATTACAACGTTTCAACCCTGGATTCATCTTCCTCAGGTCAAATATTACAACGTTTCAACCGTGGATTGATCTTCCTCAGGTCAAATATTACAACGTTTCAACCCAGGATTCATCTTCCTCAGGTCAAATATTACAACGTTTCAACCCAGGATTCATCTTCCTCAGGTCAAATATTACAACATTTCAACCCAGGATTCATCTTCCTCAGGTCAAATATTACAACATTTCAACCCAGGATTCATCTTCCTCAGGTCAAATATTACAACGTTTCAACCCTGGATTCATCTTCCTCAGGTCAAATATTACAACGTTTCAACCCTGGATTGATCTTCCTCAGGTCAAATATTACAACGTTTCAACCCTGGATTCATCTTCCTCAGGTCAAATATTACAACGTTTCAACCCAGGATTCATCTTCCTCAGGTCAAATATTACAATGTTTCAACCCAGGATTCATCTTCCTCAGGTCAAATATAAAAAAAAACATGTATGCAATGTAGCTGACACAACAGATCAGAACATTCAGCTTAAAATGTTAATCAAATATTAGTCTATTTCTTCACATTGTAAGCGGAACAATGCGTACATGATAGTAGACTATAATCGCGGATGTTCCATTAGCGGAAAACATCATTATTAAAAGTGACCTCAAACAAAATGATGCATGTAATGCTTTTATTATAAAGCTGCATTTTTATGGTGAAAATGATCTTCCCCAAACTTGAATCTCATGTACTGTTTATGTCTGCCAGTTAGGCTCTACAGCCCTTGGAGTGTGGATTCATGTGCTTCATTTTAAGAAGTTACTTGGCCACTTTTGTTATGATACAAGCCTTATATAAACATATAGGCCTATGGACTAGGCTACATGAGGTGTGCGACTATGATTCGAACAAGTAGCAAAAAAAAGGCATTGTTTCTTTTGCTGGGCATCATTCACAAGTGATAATATAGAATTCCCAAATGACGGGCTAATATTGTCACCCATCAGACTATTCCTGATTTAATCGTGTCTGTACATATACTAAATAATATATGTGAGATTAGTTTTGAATTAGAATGGACCATTATCATGCACCTGTATGGAAACGGGGGCAGCGGGAAACAATACACTTCATCTTTGCACTTAAATAGTGAATGGAGGACGCTTTTCCCCGTGTGGTTTATTGTCATGCCAGTCATGTAGACTATACTCCTGCTGTAAACGTAAACAATGTGCTTAATATTAGGAAAGTTGAGAAATAAATATAGTAGGCATAGCCTATAGAAAGCTGTTGGATCCTCTTTTTAATGGAGGAAATCACTGTTTTCTCACGCAATTGCATAACCTATTAAAATGTTGCGCAACATGAGCTCATGGTTCTCATGAACTGTTTGATTTAGATTTTCAATTATATTTGCATTGATTAGAGGGACAATAGAGTGCCAGTTACCACGTTTAGTAGGCTACTAATGACCAGCATCTGAGCTTGGAGAAGCCTAGTTACCGTGACTAAACGGTCATGTGGAATTTGACCGCAGTCATAACTTGTGACCGCCGTTGTGGCGGTAATACGGTAACCGTAACAGCCATAGATTCAACCCCAGATTGACCTTCCTCAGGTCAAACATCACAACATTTCAACCCCAGATTGACCTTCCTCAGGTCAAATATCACAAGATTCAACCCCAGATTGACCTTCCTCAGGTCAAACATCACAACATTTCAACCCCAGATTGACCTTCCTCAGGTCAAACATCACAACATTTCAACCCCAGATTGACCTTCCTCAGGTCAAACATCACAACATTTCAACCCCAGATTGACCTTCCTCAGGTCAAACATCACAACATTTCAACCCCAGATTGACCTTCCTCAGGTCATAGCAAAGATCCAATTTGGATCGAAACGTTGTCAGTCTTACACAGTGGTATGAGGAGTATTGGCCTTTTTCCCTGTTGTGTTTTTCATGCACAGCCTTTCACCCTGTAACTACATAATAGTGGAATATGATGCACAACAGCAGTACATGCTAGTACAGTACCTTCACTCTGGCCAGATCGTGAGGGTTGAGAACAGAACCCTGGTAGAACTCTACCTGGGTAAAGTGGCGTTTGAACAAGGCTTCCAGCTCAAGATTAGGGGAAATACTACAGGAACACACAGGGGGGGACAGAGAGAGAGAGGGGAGAGAGAGGGGAGAGAGAGAGAGGGGAGAGAGAGGAGAGAGAGAGAGGGGGGAGGCAGAGTTAGGACACAAATACAAGTTGCAATTTGAAGTTTACTCATGAGAGAAAGAACCATTTAAGTTGACGTAAATTTTGTGTTTAATTATGCTGTGTAATGGTTCAAAGTGAGGTAGTGAAAACATTCACTTACTTATGGAGAAAAACAATTTCTACATTGACATCATCCCTGTCCTTGTGTAGGAAGTCTTTGAGGAAGTTGGAGACACTTTCGAGTGTAATATGACCACAAACCACAATGTGCCTGGAGAAGGGGGGCAGAAATCAATTTGAGCGAGGCAACATAAATCACAACCAACACTGGCACGCCTCGAAAAGATCAAGCATCATTCAAAGCACTCACAACTCTAATTCCCAATAAAAACTATTTTGTGTCAGACAAATGTCTTTTGAAAACTGGCCATGACTTTTAGTGTTTTTTTTCTTCAGTAAAAGCAATCCCCACAAAAGTGAACACTGTATTTAATTTGTATTTTTTTAGGGGTGGGGGTAAATCTGGCATGGCATGTGAAATGAAAACCCTGAGCTTTTAACCACTTTAAAGTGACCTCAAATATAATCACACAGTACACTTTCTGGTTTTAATTGTCATCAGTTCTCAATAAGGAAACCGTCCCCTTGTGCCAAACCGACCCTCTGAGAGCCGAATACATGTTGACAAAGACATGTACATCAATATGCGCACGTGTTCATACATGGCATTACTAAAAGCCTTCTAAAGTGATTTCTTGGTCTGGGGCTGACAGGACCTCTAAACAGGCCTTGTTGACGTGTGGATGGCAGGATACTGTGTTTCAGTGGACTTGAGTTCTATGTTAGACAGAGAGCACTGCTGAATTCAGGAGGAGGATAGATTCGGACAGATAGGGGATTGCTGGGGTCGTGACCTTGTTAGTCCCATGGTTCCACTCTGGGCTTCAGTGTCAGACGGTGATGATTCACTCCAGAGAGAAGATCTCAAATAGAGAGGGTTCCACAGTAACACTCAAAGGAGCTGCACTCATACCGGAGTAGATTTGAGTCAGTTGGGACAGAGATGCTGCTCCTATTCTCTCATATATATTATTTTATTTAAACTTTATTTAACTAGGCAAGTCCGTTAAGAAAAAATTATTCTTTACAATGACGGCCTACATCGGCCAAACCCGGACGATGCTGGGCCAATTGTGCGCCGCCCTATGGGACTCGGTTGTCATACAGCCTGGATTCTAACCAGGGTGTCTGTAGTGATGATTCTAGCACTGAGATACAGTACTTTAGACCGCTGTTCCCCTCGGGAGCCCCTATCAAGCCTGTTCAGGTGACTCAAAATATGATTGTATTTCTGTTGTCCAGCTCAAAGCAGAGATAATTGCAAGCTGCCCAGGGGTGGGTTTCCTAAAGCCTTCAGAGCGGAGTCGTTCCACCAATCAGCTGCATTTTGAGATGTGTAACTTGGTGAATTAAAACTTTTGATTTCACCAAATTTGTACATTCTGTCATTAAGAGCACATGTTCAACTTAATAAAACATGTGTTATCCCATCTCAATAGGTCATAGAAATGACTATAGTACGTGCCTGTTAAAGTAACAGGGTTGAAAACGTCATCTTAAATCAACCATAAACCCCTGTGTGACAAGGGGAATGGAAGCCTGTTGTGTGAAACAGGGAGGGGCCATTGGACACAAGTTTCATATTAACACGGCTAGCCTGTCTATGGGTCACAGTGTGGTTTCCACCACAAAACCCCAGAAAATGGCCAAACAGAGTAGAACCAGCTCAAGTGCTTTTACACTATGATTTGTTAATTACATGTTCAATATTTCTTCAAAATATATATATTTAAAAATTAAAACAAGAGTTCAGTTCACTTAACAGGGTTGACCTTGAGGGATAGCTATTTTTTCCTTAAAATTAAATCACATTAAAATAGATGATAATTTTCAGAAATGATAGTCATGTCAAAAAAATAACTATGGCTTTGCAATGGTGGTGAAAACTTTGATAAATGTTGGGTTGAAGCGGCTAAAATCGTCCTCAAAGTCACAGAGGGTGCACAGAGGGTGCACAGAGAGAGGGGGCACAGAGGGTGCACAGAGGGGGCACAGAGGGTGCACAGAGGGTGCACAGAGGGGGCACAGAGGGTGCACAGAGGGGGCACAGAGGGGGCACAGAGGGTGCACAGAGGGGGCACAGAGGGTGCACAGAGGGTGCACAGAGGGTGCACAGAGGGGGCACAGAGGGTGCACAGAGGGGGCACAGAGGGGGCACAGAGGGTGCACAGAGGGGGCACAGAGGGTGCACAGAGGGGGCACAGAGGGTGCACAGAGGGTGCACAGAGGGGGCACAGAGGGTGCACAGAGGGGGCACAGAGGGTGCACAGAGGGGGCACAGAGGGGGCACAGAGGGTGCACAGAGGGGGCACAGAGGGACATGTCAAAATGCTGAATCTTGCACTTTAGCAAGTCTTTAATTATATTACAAATCTGATTTCTTGAATTCTCAACGTGGTCTATATTAAAGGGCACTTCATTGAATAGAAAAGGCTTTTAAAATTATATATTGGTGCCCAATTTAAACTAAAAATATCAAAGGGACAAAAAGGCACTCTTTTTTGTGGAACGACCCAGCTAAAGTATTAGGTTGAAACTCTACATAATTAATCTAATCCGGATGATTAAAGACAGTTTTAACCATTCATCTTTACCAACGGTCTCATATGTACTTGTAGGCAAAACTAACTCAACGTCATCAAGCCAGTATTCGAAGGCAAACCGCAAATAAAGAGAAACCCAAACATACTCTCGTTGACTCCAGCCTCTAGTCATCCAGGGGATTACATTGGACACAGAGACGGGTCAGCTACCCTAATTGCCCTACAAAGACCTGTAAGACAATGTGTGTAATGGCTATGGCTCTACATGCTAAAGATATGTGGAGCAGTTAGTAGCCAAATACACAGACAGCCTGACTCACTGAAGAGCTGTAGTTTGGTCTGTTCACTTTACAAGACCTAACTCAATCTGTTCTAACCAGAGATTGGAACCATTTTTTTTGTTCAGTTCCACTGTTCCGAACAGCAAAATAAAGTTCTGAACCGGTTTGAACCCCAAACAGTAACGGTTCATATTTTTCCTTTCTGTACCTTTCTAAACCTCTAAAATCTGTATTTTTTATTTTTTTTAAAAGTACTTCACCAATCAGTGCTGGAGCGGGCAAGCTGAAGCTGTTAACATGCATTGGACGTGAGTTGCGAGAGAGGTTGGAAGAGGACGCTTGGCTTGAAGAGTATTATCTGAATTAGGCCCACAGAACTCTACCTACAGAGGAGTGGCTTCTATGAAGGAAGTTTGAACTTCCGGGAGTTGGCTTAATGAGCTAGCTAGATAACAAGCTTGTGTGTGCAGATCGGCACCAGAATTTAAATAAAAACACATCTTACCTTTTTGTAGTTCATAAATCCAATGTGAAATGTGATTACTATAGTATCCTTAACTAGCATTGAAATAGATAACCCATTCTTCTCTAATTCAAAATCTCTCTCCTTAATTTCTGAATCCCGCTTCTAATGTCAGTAGACTACAGAAGCCAATGCTTCGAATCGGGAGGGCCAGGTAGCCTACACATGAACACACACTCACAAAGATTTTCAGCTGGCAGGCAGACACTGGAATACATTTTTGAGTGATATAGTGAGAGCTTTGCATTGGCTTTGCATGCCCCGGAACGTATATTAACGTTATTATCCAGTTTCCATTCATTTTAAAATAATGGTTCTGTTCCGGAACAGTATAGATCACTTTTGTTCTTGGTTCTGATTCTGTTCCTCAATACATTTTGGTTCTTTTCCCACCAGTTCCAACTCCTGGTTCTACCACACTCTGATCCAAGCTCATGTTCTCATACTGGGAGAAGATGAGACCATTAGATCATACATTAACTCCCGTTGTATATGAGGACTCAACTGTAACAGAGTGTGAGTGAATATGTGTGAATATGAATGGTAAATACGTCTGTATCAGTTGGTGATGAAGTCCAGTCCAGATGATTGTGACCAAGTGCCATTGAAGCACATTAAGGAGCAGACTGAGGTGGACAAAGGTCAGAGAGTAGACAATCTGGTGGACATAACATGATGAAAACACATGGCATGGTAGCCATTGAACAAAATATAATGATCTTTACAGATCTGCCCATCATCACTTTAAGCATTTAAAAGAGCAGTGATGATTGCATGGTGGGCCCTGGCCCAGTGATGGAATGAGGCTGCAAAGCTCTGTCTGGTGATATCAGATGATGAGCAGAGGTCTTAGTGAGGAGCCTGCAGCAGTTGGCAGAAGATGATGTGTTTCATTCAGGGAGACAAAAACATCGGTCATGTTTTCTCCCAATGTCCAGATGTCATCTTCACAGGCTGAATAAATGGGATTTGTGCAGCGTAGTGTCTGGCTTTTTTGTGCCTTTGCATTAAGAGAACACCCACACACACAGGCGTGGGCACACACACACAGTCGTGGGCACACACACACAGTCGGGGGCACACACACACAGTCGTGGGCACACACACAGCTCATCTCAGACATTTCTTCTCCATTAATATATTAGTTATCAGTGGAGCTTGACAGATGTTTTTAAGCGGAACAATTGTTGGGAGTATAAACGATTCAGTTGATTTCATTAAAGGACAGACTGATGATTACCCCTATTGGTGTACCAGGGCTAGCATTCAAGACCACACCACAGTATCCAAGTCAAGGAAGGTATTTCGCTTCATATTTAAAGGAGTGGTACGGATACATAATTCAACAATTAGATGTTTTTTTTTATTGTCATACACCAGCTAGGCAAAGTGATATGTGTTGTTTTACAGGGTCAGCCATAGAATTAAGTCCCACAAGCAAATTAGGGTTAAGTGTCTTGCTCAAGGACAGACAGATTTTTCCCTTTGATAGTTCTGTTATTCAAACCAGCAACCTTTCGGTTACTGGCCCAACACTCTAACCGCTAGGCTACCTGACGGAAAAAATACAACTTCCTTTAAGCGTATTCAACCCTGGACTCCTCAATGAAACATCACACTCAAAAAACTAAAGTTGGGTGTACAATGACGGTGGCACAAGAACATAAATGAGAAAATATTACACACAAATACCAAGCGTCGGAATAAAAGGTGCACATCATCACACCAAAATGCACAAGGGAAGTCTGAGAACGTCCATTGCAGACCATGCAGGATATCAACATAACAAACCATATCATCAGGAACACATGAAATACTTCACCACAGCAAAGACAGCTCAAACAACAGCAGAGGTCACACCATTACTATCACTCTGATCCTTAGGCTGATACTGTAAGACGCAGAAGGAAAGGCAACAAAACACCATCTTTTTGTGTTTTCCACTCAACTGTGGCCTATTTTGTTTCAACTAATGGAACGTGGTGTAGCATAAAAAACACCATTTGCCACAGAAACAAGATATATTTTGATGCTATCTAACCTGAATACTGGAGAGCGTATATACTGTATACTGTAATGTTATTCATGAAGGTAACGACATGTTCAGTGTCACATTAATTGGGCTATTTATATATGTTAATACATATATACATATACACTAGAGGGAGCCTGCTGTACATATTATATAATATGTATGACAGGGATGAGAGTCTCCAAGTCTCCACATCACAGGCTGCTGGCCCTCACAGGCCCTCATAGAACACATTCAGAGTACTGCAGGGTTCAGCCAGGGTTTAGGCCAGTTTCCACACCAGTCCCTCTGTTTCAGTGGGGACTAACGGAAACCACAGAGCCGTTATGAAAATCACAGAGCCCTAATGAGAACCACAAGATGGGTGCAGCTTTAGCTTTTTCCTTCCTCAAAAAGTGTACTCTCGAGAGGAAACCATTATGACAAATGTGTTTGTATATGTGTCATGATCTACAGTATACATATCCAATATGAACACATGAATACAGTATTTAACATAATAACACACAGATCCTGATGCCTCTGTGATTGGCTGGCTGAAGTGAGGGCCTGATTACTACCGTATGCATGTACATTAAAGCCAGAGAGAAGGAGAAGTGGAGGGGGAGAAAGAGAGAGAAAAATAGAGGAGAGGGGAAAAAGAGAGAGAGAGGAAGAGAGAGGGCAAGAAATGGTGAAAGGGGGAAAGAGGGAGTGTGTGTGAAACGGGGAGTGAGGGAGAGGTGGAACGAGGGGGAGTCGGCAGTTTTGACAAACCCTTCTCTCATTACCCCGTCAGTGAATGGAGACGCAGGGCGCCAGACAAACATAACATCTCATCAATCGTGTCTCACTGACGTGGAAACAGCTTCAAACAAAGACTGGTTTCTAATAGCTCTCTCTCTACTGTGGAATGTCAGTATGCATGGTTGACTGACTGCCCTGCGTGACCATGCAGAGAGGGAGGAAGGGGGTGGGAAGAGAGAGAGAGATGAATGAAGAGAAAGAGGGATAAAGAGAAAGACAGAAGGGAAAATGGTAAGATAGAAAATATAATGAAGGTGAAATAGAGAAAGAGATGCAGGAAGTATCTATATCCTGCTGAGCTAAACTAGGAGGAGCAGTGAGGTTAGTCTGTGTCTAACTATGAGGAGCAGTGAGGTTAGTCTGTGTCTAACTATGAGGAGCAGTGAGGTTAGTCTGTGTCTAACTATGAGGAGCAGTGAGGTTAGTCTGTGTCTAACTATGAGGAGCAGTGAGGTTAGTCTGTGTTTAACTATGAGGAGCAGTGAGGTTAGTCTGTGTCTAACTATGAGGAGCAGTGAGGTTAGTCTGTGTCTAACTATGAGGAGCAGTGAGGTTAGTCTGTGTCTAACTATGAGGAGCAGTGAGGTTAGTCTGTGTCTAACTATGAGGAGCAGTGAGGTTAGTCTGTGTCTAACTATGAGGAGCAGTGAGGTTAGTATGTGTCTAACTATGAGGAGCAGTGAGGTTAGTCTGTGTCTAACTATGAGGAGCAGTGAGGTTAGTCTGTGTCTAACTATGAGGAGCAGTGAGGTTAGTCTGTGTTTAACTATGAGGAGCAGTGAGGTTAGTCTGTGTCTAACTATGAGGAGCAGTGAGGTTAGTCTGTGTCTAACTATGAGGAGCAGTGAGTTTAGTCTGTCTAACTATGAGGAGCAGTGAGATTAGTCTGTGTCTAACTATGAGGAGCAGTGAGGTTAGTCTGTGTCTAACTATGAGGAGCAGTGAGGTTAGTCTGTGTCTAACTATGAGGAGCAGTGAGGTTAGTCTGTGTCTAAATATGAGGAGCAGTGAGGTTAGTCTGTGTCTAACTATGAGGAGCAGTGAGTTTAGTATGTGTCTAACTATGAGGAGCAGTGAGGTTAGTATGTGTCTAACTATGAGGAGCAGTGAGGTTAGTCTGTGTCTAACTATGAGGAGCAGTGAGGTTAGTCTGTGTCTAACTATGAGGAGCAGTGAGGTTAGTCTGTGTCTAACTATGAGGAGCAGTGAGTTTAGTCTGTGTCTAACTATGAGGAGCAGTGAGGTTAGTCTGTGTCTAACTATGAGGAGCAGTGAGGTTAGTCTGTGTCTAACTATGAGGAGCAGTGAGGTTAGTATGTGTCTAACTATGAGGAGCAGTGAGGTTAGTCTGTGTTTAACTATGAGGAGCAGTGAGGTTAGTCTGTGTCTAACTATGAGGAGCAGTGAGGTTAGTCTGTGTCTAACTATGAGGAGCAGTGAGGTTAGTCTGTGTCTAACTATGAGGAGCAGTGAGTTTAGTCTGTCTAACTATGAGGAGCAGTGAGTTTAGTCTGTCTAACTATGAGGAGCAGTGAGGTTAGTCTGTGTCTAACTATGAGGAGCAGTGAGGTTAGTCTGTGTCTAACTATGAGGAGCAGTGAGGTTAGTCTGTGTCTAACTTTGAGGAGCAGTGAGGTTAGTCTGTGTCTAACTATGAGGAGCAGTGAGGTTAGTCTGTGTCTAACTATGAGGAGCAGTGAGGTTAGTCTGTGTCTAACTATGAGGAGCAGTGAGGTTAGTCTGTGTCTAACTATGAGGAGCAGTGAGTTTAGTCTGTCTAACTATGAGGAGCAGTGAGGTTAGTCTGTGTCTAACTATGAGGAGCAGTGAGTTTAGTCTGTCTAACTATGAGGAGCAGTGAGGTTAGTCTGTGTCTAACTATGAGGAGCAGTGAGGTTAGTCTGTGTCTAACTATGAGGAGCAGTGAGGTTAGTCTGTGTCTAACTTTGAGGAGCAGTGAGGTTAGTCTGTGTCTAACTATGAGGCTAGTTAGTCCATGTGCTGTGATGAGCTGTTGAGCCAGTGAAGATTGAGCCACAGAACCAGGGATTCAGCCACAATACACACACTGTACACACACACAACACACTGTGTTCTGAACGTCCACACACACACACAAAAACACCACAACCTCTGGCCAACACAACTACTGCCACACAAACCAAACGACAGGACACCAAAAACCAAGCGGGCAAAGCAAGCCAAGAGCAATCGCGAGCCTCCAATGAGAGCGAGGCATCCAGCATTCAGGGTGTAGGAGCTGACTGAAGATCAGGGCCAGAGTCATGTCGAGCAGAGGTAATGCGGCTGGCGGTGACAAGACAGGAAGTTTAGCTTTTTGTACAGTTTGCCATGGGAACCATGAAACGTGAAAAAGCCAACGGAGGGGAGCTCAGGTCACAGAAATCATGCAGATAAATTATGCAAATAAATACAAATAAAAAGCATGTCTCATGCGGAGTAACTCAAGCAAAATGAAAGCAAGAAAATAATATCCTGTAATGTCATTGAGATTGATGATGCTTCTAAAATAATATCCTGTAATGTCATTGAGATTGATGATGCTTCTAAAATAATATCCTGTAATGTCATTGAGATTGATGATGCTTCTAAAAGAATATCCTGTAATGTCATTGAGATTGATGGTGCTTCTAAAAGAATATCCTGTAATGTCATTGAGATTGATGATGCTTCTAAAATAATATCCTGTAATGTCATTGAGATTGATGATGCTTCTAAAAGAATATCCTGTAATGTCATTGAGATTGATGATGCTTCTAAAAGAATATCCTGTAATGTCATTGAGATTGATGATGCTTCTAAAAGAATATCCTGTAATGTCATTGAGATTGATGATGCTTCTAAAAGAATATCCTGTAATGTCATTGAGATTGATGATGCTTCTAAAATAATATCCTGTAATGTCATTGAGATTGATGATGCTTCTAAAAGAATATCCTGTAATGTCATTGAGATTGATGATGAATATCCTGTAATGTCATTGAGAAATGCTTCTAAAATAATATCCTGTAATGTCATTGAGATTGATGATGCTTCTAAAAGAATATCCTGTAATGTCATTGAGATTGATGATGCTTCTAAAATAATATCCTGTAATGTCATTGAGATTGATGATGCTTCTAAAATAATATCCTGTAATGTCATTGAGATTGATGATGCTTCTAAAAGAATATCCTGTAATGTCATTGAGATTGATGATGCTTCTAAAATAATATCCTGTAATGTCATTGAGATTGATGATGCTTCTAAAAAGAATATCCTGTAATGTCATTGAGATTGATGATGCTTCTAAAATAATATCCTGTAATGTCATTGAGATTGATGATGCTTCTAAAATAATATCCTGTAATGTCATTGAGATTGATGATGCTTCTAAAAGAATATCCTGTAATGTCATTGAGATTGATGATGCTTCTAAAATAATATCCTGTAATGTCATTGAGATTGATGATGCTTCTAAAAGAATATCCTGTAATGTCATTGAGATTGATGATGCTTCTAAAAGAATATCCTGTAATGTCATTGAGATTGATGATGCTTCTAAAAGAATATCCTGTAATGTCATTGAGATTGATGATGCTTCTAAAAGAATATCCTGTAATGTCATTGAGATTGATGATGCTTCTAAAAGAATATCCTGTAATGTCATTGAGATTGATGATGCTTCTAAAAGAATATCCTGTAATGTCATTGAGATTGATGATGCTTCTAAAAGAATATCCTGTAATGTCATTGAGATTGATGATGCTTCTAAAAGAATATCCTGTAATGTCATTGAGATTGATGATGCTTCTAAAAGAATATCCTGTAATGTCATTGAGATTGATGATGCTTCTAAAAGACCACCAATAATAATGCAGTTGAGGATTATATTTTTTTCTATTTTCTTGTGAAACGTGTTGTTTTTTTTTTACAGCAGATAGTAGGGGTTTCATGACTAGTTATTTTACAATGATGTATCATCATGATCCTGATTCGTCCTTATAGTGAGAGCACAATTGGAGGAATGTCATTGGACGGTTTCAGAATTAAGAGGTAGGACAACACATATTAATACCATAGGTCTACAAGGTAGTCATGAAAGCTCTAGTTTGAATTCATTAAGATGCAGCACATAGGATGTTTCAAAGTAAAAAATAAAAAACAAAAGCACAAGGATGGACTTCAGGTGAGCACTGAGTGAGCGACAGACAGAGAGAGAGAGAGAGAGAGAGAGAGAGAGAGAGAGAGAGAGAGAGAGAGAGAGAGAGAGAGAGAGAGAGAGAGAGAGAGAGAGAGAGAGAGAGAGAGAGAGAGAGAGAGAGATTAGATAAGAGAGACAGGGACAGAAAGAGAGAAAATTGAGAGTAAAGTGACATGGACATGTGTCCTTATGGCCAAGGTCTCCAGTCACGCAGTGTGACTATAGTAATGGAAATTTGGTGAATCAACCCCCCATACCATTCTAAACCTGAGGGGGGTGCACTCGAGTCACACAAACACACCTTGTCTGGATTTGGACTTACTTTCTGCCTCGTGTTGAGTTATAACTCCCTCCGTATTTCTTCCGATTAAGGATGAGAGCAGCAATTTCTGGCACGTAGCGAGCAAACATGGCCTACATGCATGAAACAGAAAAAAGAAAAGGGCATGCAGAAAGGGTTCTACCTCGTACAAGGAAAGACAGCAGAACCTTCCGGAAAATACTTACTTTCTCCCATTAACCGCACTATAGGAACCACCATATTTCTTGCGGTTTCCTATTAACTCTATGATTTCAGGGACGTAGCTGGCAAACATGGCCTAAGGAGAAGATAGGAGACACAAGAAGAGACTAAAGAAGACACTAGGCCATAGAGGGGGTGGAGGGGGAGCCGTCTAGCGGGCGCTTAAATCCAAACAGAGTTCTGGGTGGAGACAAAAATAGTTCTTAAGATATCAGATATCAAATAAATGTGCAAATGCTGAAAAACTGGGGGATGTTAGTGTCCAGAAGTTTCTCTTGTAGTTCTCACTCAGCATTGACACTTTAAAGAAGAGAACAAACTTAGAGATGTGTTGCCCAATCAATGTTTAAAAAAAAAATTTTGGGGTAAAATCAAAAGAAAATATTTTTATTAAGAAAACCCCAGTTTTTAAGGGTCATGGGTTTTGGGAAGAAGAAAAAAAAGTGTAAATATCGCCACAGCTGACCAACAACGGTCGATCTGAAATAGCATCCGAAATATCTGAAAGTGGCAAAGAGAAGAGGGGGGGGAAAAACCTATGTGCCATGTTTTGTCCAACAAACACCAATGATGTGGCAGGTTGATTTGAGCAGGCCAGCCTGATGGTCCATAGCTGCAAAACACATTAAGACTCATTTGGAGGGCAGTGGGAATGAGCTGGATGCATTTGGCAAAGTGTTGCAGCCTGCTGTCCTGAAGTACAGTACTTCTCTTTTCCTGCCTATGTCAATGTCAATATCATGCTAGCACTGTTTACTTCTTTTTGATGACTGTTTAGCGGTTGAGCGCTTTGCTAGCAATTTAGCTACCCAGTATCTGTTTAGCTATTTGCAAATACGTTGAGCGGTTTGCTTACTATTTAGCTATTCACAAACCGTTGATCCATTTGCTAACTGAATAGCTTTTCAAACCTTTGAGCCGTTTGCTAACTGTATAGCTATTCAAACCTTTGAGCTGTTTGCTAACTATATCTATTCAAACCTTTGAGCCGTTTGCTAACTATATCTATTCAAACCTTTGAGTCGTTTGCTAACTATATCTATTCAAACCTTTGAGCCATTTGCTAACTATATATCTATTCAAACTTTGAGCCATTTGCTAACTGTATAGATACCCACTAACTGTTGAGCTGTTTGCTATCTGTATAGATACCCACTAACCTTTGAGCCGTTTGCTAACTGTATAGCTATTCAAACCTTTGAGCCGTTTGCTAACTATATCTATTCAAACCTTTGAGCCGTTTGCTAACTATATCTATTCAAACCTTTGAGCCGTTTGCTAACTATATCTATTCAAACCTTTGAGTCGTTTGCTAACTATATCTATTCAAACCTTTGAGCCATTTGCTAACTATATCTATTCAAACCTTTGAGCTGTTTGCTAACTATATCTATTCAAACCTTTGAGCCGTTTGCTAGCTATTCAAAGCTTTGAGCTGTTTTCTAACTGTATAGCTATTCAAACCTTTGAGCCGTTCGCTAACTGTATATCTATTCAAACTGTGAGCCATTTGCTTACTGTATAGATACCCACTAACTGTTGAGCTGTTTGCTATCTGTATAGATACCCACTAACTGTTGAGCTGTTTGCTAACAGTTGAGCTATCCACTAACTGTTGAGCTGTTTGCTAACAGTTGAGCTATCCACTAACTGTTGAGCTGTTTGCTAGCCATTTAGCTATCCACTAACTGTTGAGATGTTTGCTAGCCATTTAGCTATTCTCTAACTCTTGAGCTATTTGCTAACCATTTAGCTATCCACTAACTGTTGAGATGTTTGCTAACCATTTAGCTATTCTCTAACTCTTGAGCTGTTTGCTAACCATTTAGCTATCCACTAACTGTTGAGCTGTTTGCTAACCATTTAGCTATCCACTAACTGTTGAGATGTTTGCTAACCATTTAGCTATTCTCTAACGCTTGAGCTGTTTGCTAACCATTTAGCTATCCACTAACTGTTGAGATGTTTGCTAACCGTTTAGCTATCCACTCACTGTTGAGCTATTTGCTAACCGTTTAGCTATCCATTAATTGTTGAGCTGTTTGCTAACCATTTAGCTATCCATTAATTGTTGAGCTGTTTGCTAACCGTTTAGCTATCCATTAATTGTTGAGCTGTTTGCTAACCATTTAGCTATCCATTAATTGTTGAGCTGCTTGCTAACCGTTTAGCTATCCATTAATTGTTGAGCTGTTTGCTAACCGTTTAGCTATCCATTAATTGTTGAGCTATTTGCTAACCGTTTAGCTATCCATTAATTGTTGAGCTGTTTGCTAACCATTTAGCTATCCATTAATTGTTGAGCTGCTTGCTAACCGTTTAGCTATCCATTAATTGTTGAGCTGTTTGCTAACCATTTAGCTATCCATTAATTGTTGAGCTGCTTGCTAACCGTTTAGCTATCCATTAATTGTTGAGCTGTTTGCTAACCGTTTAGCTATCCATTAATTGTTGAGCTATTTGCTAACCGTTTAGCTATCCATTAATTGTTGAGGTGTTTGCTAACCATTTAGCTATCCATTAATTGTTGAGCTGCTTGCTAACTGTTTAGCTATCCATTAATTGTTGAGCTGTTTGCTAACCGTATAGAAGCAGACCTGCTGCTGCTAACCCTGAATGGCCTTTAGACATAGTAACACACTTCCTTTATTTTATTACATCTCTATGACGACCACATGGCACTCTCTCAAACAGCTGGGGGGATGGTCATCATCTACCTGATCATATGAGATGGATGGTGTTATAGGCTAATAGTCCAAACTAACGGACATGGGTTTAGCTGCAGTGAGACCCATTTCCTCTAGGGGGTGCTGGTCTGACTGTGGTTAAATGTCAGGGGCAAAAAAGAGCTGCAGTCGCTATGGTAACACTCAGGCTGGCCTAGGCCTGGTCTTCCTGCCACTGTGTTTGTTGGAATAGTGGGGAGGGACACGAGAGGAAGGGAGTAGTCCTGAGATCGCAGACTGCTTTAAGAAGAACGGCAACAACAACATTATCAGGCCGCAGGTGTAGAACATTATCTTATAACTACTCTTTAGACCAATACAACCCACACGCTATAGGAAGGGGGACAAGGGGAGAAACTACAGTACCCAGATACAGACAAATAACATTGATAGTAGTGTAAGCAGGGAGGCACACTGTACATATCTAAATAGGTAAGCTTAACAGTACTATGTAAACAATCCTAAACTATCATTAAGCTACATTTCAAAATACTTCACAGGTAATAATGTTGACAAAGATATTGAAGTCTAAAGTATCGTTTGTGATTTTTCTGTCTGGTTTAACACTTATATGGTGTGAAGATGGAGACAGGCAGGTTGAGGGTGGGGGGGGGGGGGGGGTAGAAAAATGTTGTTTTACCAAACCCCCGAGGATGAAGAAGACCATGAACAGGCGTCCTAGGGTGGTTTTTGCATAGACGTCCCCGTAGCCCACTGTTGACATAGTGACCATGAGCAAGTAGACACATTCCCAATAGGAAAGTGACTGGGAATTTTGGAAGTTTTCCCAAGGATCCCCTGAGTTTTCCACCTAGAAACGGGAGTGGGAAGGAGATTTGAACAGGGTAGAATGTCAGTCAGAAGCAAAAACATTGGAAGGATTTTTATCACAACCTCTGAAGCAGGTTCTAAAGGTTCATCCTATCACCAACATGGTCTTAAGAATCAATCAAACCAGCATTGCAGAGTATATATACACAGTAGCCAACAAACATGTCTTCCCGCGGATTAATACATTTCCTGTGTGGTTGAGGATGCTGTAACACTACCGAGTACCTCCTCCACTGTCGTGCCTCCAGTTCGGAACGACTGAACTGAACACGACATGGTTCTGACACTTAGGGCAGCAGTTTGCAAACAAAGGCCCTGCATACAACCTTCTCAATACAAGTTTGATTGAATCTGGCCCTGGTGAACTGATGTGCTTTCATTCTAATCTGATAAGCAGGATTTCTGGAACCTTAATATTGATCTAATGCTGCCATCTAGTGCCAGGAGGTTAGCGGTATTCACCTGCATGTTCTAATGCTGTATTGGTTGGTGTGTTACTGTACTGTTGGTTGAGCCATTGATATAAGTGTACTGACAACTTGAGCCAGCTGTTTGTAAGAAATAACAGAAAAAGGGTCAGATTTGATTAAATGATCTGTAGTTTTACAAATAAAAAGGACAGACATTGATCTGTAGTTCTAATGATTGATTAAAGCGCCCCTAACTCTTCATCATCACATGGAAACACCCTCTATTGGCCGGTCCGAAGACAATCCCTAGCCCCCTCCACTCGGGTGGCAGCACATCTGAACCGGGTAGGTGGGGGCTACACGAAGACGGCGCCCACCTAGCCTTTTTAACTAACGTGCTGATTCTCAAATCAAGCCCCGGCCCCTACCCCCTAGGCCCTGCTGTGGATCTGAGAAGATCGTATAGGTTTAAGCAACATGGTAAATTGCTGCTTCACCTTGCCCTCAGATAGGCTGGGAATTTCCATATAGTTGCGGGCACTGAAAATGTTGTATTTTGGTACTGGCAGAACTATTGCCACAATGAGTGTGCAACAAAGTGCTCTAGGGTATCCCAGCGATGGTTTGTCACAAAAACACCTGTAGAGCAGTGCAGGGTTTATACAAAATTAAATCTAACTTTTTAGTGCACACAACTGTATTCAATTAGTTCTGTATTGTTTACATACCAATCCGATCGTTTCGAACTTACAGGAGTGCCCAGGGGGTAGGGGGTAGGGGTTGGTCTGGGACCCTTCAGCACTCCAGATCTGCCACACATCCAGGGGGAAGGGAGGAGCTAGAGGTTGTTTTCGGACCAAGCGTTAGGAGTTCTAACCTCCCTTACTCCCCCTGTAGCCCAGCCCCCCGCCCGGCCACTTACCAAATGTATGAATCCGGCAGCTGTTAGCCATGTGCTTATGAAGATGGAACACAGGTTCACCAGCTTGATGGAATTGCTGGGTAGAATAAGAACCATAAAAATCTCTCAAAGAGATCCAGACCAGGTAAGGGTGACAGAAAGAGAATAATGTAATGGGAGAGGTTCATCTACTGGGTCTGAGGTGGTGAGGCTAGAAAACACCAGGTTTAGGTTGTAAAGTACAGTACTGTCCTGTACATGTCCTCTCCGCTCCTGTCATTATTTTATCATTACGTCAAGTTCTGTCTTTATGTCTGGCATTGTATCCCTGTAAGATACAAAAGAAAATGTCTAAGTATTATTTAAAAAAAATGTTTTTTAAAGACGTGCTATTCTGTTCTCTTTCTCTATGCCAGGAAATTAATAGGACGGTGGGTCTCTAGGGGGTGGGATCAGGTCAAAAACAAAAATGCACCCAAACAAACATAAAATGAATTAAGCTGAAAGGGATTACTCTATTGAACTGCTAAGGCACATTGTCATGACATCTTTTGTGGAATGCTGTTGCCAGCACTCTACCCATCATCTTGTGTTGTTTTCCCTACATATAGTCAACAGCTACCGCGGTGTCTGTTCTTGCCCTGCTGTAATAGGGAAGGTGTCATGCTTTAGTTCAGGATCTGTCTACATTCATCACATACTCTCCTCTTTCACTTTCTATCTCTCTCCCTCCCTCTCTCCCTATCTCTCCTTTACCTACGTTAGTGCTGAACCACAGAAAGAGAGGATCACTGTACATTACTCAACGACTCTGTGTTTACAGTGGCAACAGTCCAGCAAGGAGAGAAGAGGCACGCTGGGCCAAACAGTTATCTAGCCTCAGTGACACTTTACTGGACAGTCCTGCTATTTACCCAGCCACATGGGAAAATAGAAGTTAAATTACATAGTTATTACATAACAATTTCAGAAGACATGAGTGAGATTCATTGGAGCTACTATACAATGTGTCCTGTGTGGTTCAGTTGGGACAGCATGGTGCTTGCAAAACTATGGTTGTGGGTTCAATTCTCATGGTGGACCAGTATGAAAAAGCACAAAATGCACTGCAATCACTACTGCAAGTCGCTCTGGATAAGAATGTCTGCTAAATAGCAAAAATGTACATGTAAAATTTGTTTCAGGTGCTTGAATGAAATCATGTGTAAAAGTGATGAGGAATCCCCTTTCCCTGCATGCTTTGAAGTTGTTAACACTTAAGTTCAAATATCTAAGTCTGGAACAGGACTGTAAAATAAAGTGTCACCACATCGTCTTGACAAAGAGCAAACCTGAGCCGAGCTTCTATGTCAGATGGATTCTGGAGATAGTTGGTGTTTTGGCGGTAGTCCAATGAAAGCCCTAATACTTACCTTGTTTTTAAGATATTCAAAAACTGTAAAATCTCAGAGAACTGTATCAATCTCAAGGCTCTCAGGAATCTTAAACCTGAGAGAGAGAGAGAGAGAGAGAGAGAGAGAGAGAGAGAGAGAGAGAGAGAGAGAGAGAGAGAGAGAGAGAGAGAGAGAGAGAGAGAGAGAGAGAGAGAGAGAGAGAGAGAGAGAGAGAGAGAGAGATGAATTAATGTTAATCATCATACATACTATAAAACAATGGTGTTTTACAACATCACACATCCAACATCACAAAAGAGCTGACCATAGAAATGACATGACAATACTGGACAGAACAAGAACACCTGAGAAAGTCCATGTTAGTCAAAAGATTGTCAATATATCACCAAAATATTTAGTATTTAGTATGAAATCTCATGTGGGCATTGCCCAGAATTCAGGAAATGCAAACTTTGAGTGTATTCAAGATTTTTTTTAAAGTTTGTAATTTCCAATTTAAAATGTCAGACTTCATTTGCCCTAACGAAAAATGTATCAACACCTACAAAAAATGCCTATAAATTTCAATCTTGCTGAAGCAAACTGGCTCAAATTAAGATCCTACATCTGTACGTTAATCAAACATACAGTACTGTATTCTGCATATATACATACACTACCGTTCAAAAGTGTGGGGTCACTTAGAAATGTCCTTGTTTTTGAAAGAAAAGCAACATTCTTTGTCAATTAAAATAACATCAAATTGATCAGAAATACAGTGTAGTCATTGTTAATGTTGTAAATGACTATTGTAGCTGGAAACGGCAGATTTTTTATGGAATATCTACATAGGCGTACAGAGGCCCATTATCAGCAACCATCACTCCTGTGTTCCAATGGCACGTTGTGTTAGCTAATCCAAGTTTATCATTGTAAAAGGCTAATTGATCAGAAAACCCTTTTGCAATTACGTTAGCACAGTTGAAAACTGTCGTTCTGATTAAAGAAGCAATAAAACTGGCCTTCTTTAGACTAGTTGAGTATCTGGAGCATCAGCATTTGTGGTTTTCATTACATGCTCAAAATGACCAGAAACAAAGAACGTCAACAGTGAAGAGGCGACTCTGGGATGCTGGCATTCTAGGCAGAGTTCCTCTGTCCAGTGTTTGTGTTCTTTTGCCCATCTAAATCTTTTTTTTATTGGCCAGTCTGAGATATGGCTTTTCTTAGAAGGCCAGCATCCCGGAGTCACCTCTTCACTGTTGACGTTGAGACTGGTGTTTTGCAGGTACTATTTAATGAAGCTGCCATTAGAGGACTTGTGAGGCGTCTGTTTCTCAAACGAGACACTCTAATGTACTTGTCCTCTTGCTAAGTTGTGCACCAGGGCCTCCCACTCTTTCTATTCTGGTTAGAGCCAGTTTGCGCTGTTCTGTGAAGGGAGTAGTACACAGCGTTGTACAAGATCTTCAGTTTCTTGGCAATTTCTCGCATGGAACAGCCTTCATTTCTCAGAACAAGAATAGACTGACGAGTTTCAGAAGAAAGGTCTTTGTTTCTGGCCATTTTGAGCCTGTAATCGAACCCACAAAAGCTGATGCTCCAGATACTCAACTAGTCTAAAGAAGGCCAGTTTTATTGCTTCTTTAATCAGAACAGCAGTTTTCAGCTGTGCAAACATAATTGCAAAAGGGTTTTCTAATGATCAATTAGCCTTTTAAAATGATAAACTTGGATTAGCAAACACAACGTGCCATTGGAACACAGGAGTGATGGTTGCTGATAATAGGCCTCTGTACGCCTATGTATATATTCCATAGAAAAATCTGTTGTTTCCAACTACAATAGTAATTTACAACATTAACAATGTCTACACTGTATTCCCGATCAATTTTATGTTATTTTAATGGTCAAAAAAGTATCTTTTCTTTCAAAACAAGGACATTTCTAAGCGACCCCAAACTTTTGAACGGCAGTGAACAGTAGATATACTTTGTGATTTGTAGCCTCTAAGGTGGCTATATTAGGAACACTTGAGCCTTGAGACAATTGAAACATGGATTGTGTACATGTGCCATTCAGAGGGTGAATGGGCAATACAAAACATTTAAGGGTGAAAGGGTATGGTAATAGGTGCCTGGCGCACTGGTTTGAATCAAGAACTGCAACGCAGCTGAGTTTTTTACACTCAACAGTATCCCGTGTTTATCAAGAATGGTCCACCACTTAAAGGACATCCAGCCAAGTTGGCAACTGTGGGAAGCATTGGCAAAATGGGCCAGCATCCCTGTGGAAAGCTTTCAACACCTTGTAGAGTCCATTCCCCGATGAATTGAGGCTGTTCTGAGGGTGAAAGGAAAGGGGGGGAGGGGCGAGTTTGTGCCCTACATGTGTATCTGTCGGATTCCAAAATGAGCTCACCCAGAGATTAGAGACACAATGCAACACCTGCCTCAATATCAGTTTACACCAATATATTCCCTGCTCTGATTCACCGTGTGTGAATGGATGGATGGAATCATTCACACCAGTAGTGACTTAGGTTAACAGAGAAGGGCAGGCCGATGTTGACCAGATTAACTTTGAAACATTTCCTTGAAGTCTAATCTCTCATGGACACACTGTACATACGTAACATGGTGTTGTAGCAACTGACCATTTGGACAAATTACGATTTTACAAAGGTTCGCATCCTCCGAATATTAGAAGGGGAGATTTGACCCACACACTGGACTGAAACATCTGTTTAGGGGGTGGAGACTTCTCAAGTCTGGTTAGTATATTTCTTTCATACATCTACCCCGAAAACGTAATCGATCGTCTAACGCAATTAATGCAAGATTATAGTTTTTGGTATCCAAGATGACATGAAATCTAATCTCTGTGTGTTTTTGGTATCCAAGATGACATGAAATCTAATCTCTGTGTGTTTTTGGTATCCAAGATGACATGAAATCTAATCTCTGTGTGTTTTTGGTATCCAAGATGACATGAAATCTAATCTCTTTGTGTTTTTGGTATCCAAGATGACATGAAATCTAATCTCTGTGTGTTTTTGGTATCCAAGATGACATGAAATCTAATCTCTTTGTGTTTTTGGTATCCAAGATGACATGAAATCTAATCTCTGTGTGTTTTTGGTATCCAAGATGACATGAAATCTAATCTCTTTGTGTTTTTGGTATCCAAGATGACATGAAATCTAATCTCTGTGTGTTTTTGGTATCCAAGATGACATGAAATCTAATCTCTTTGTGTTTTTGGTATCCAAGATGACATGAAATCTAATCTCTGTGTGTTTTTGGTATCCAAGATGACATGAAATCTAATCTCTTTGTGTTTTTGGTATCCAAGATGACATGAAATCTAATCTCTGTGTGTTTTTGGTATCCAAGATGACATGAAATCTAATCTCTTTGTGTTTTTGGTATCCAAGATGACATGAAATCTAATCTCTGTGTGTTTTTGGTATCCAAGATGACATGAAATCTAATCTCTGTGTGTTTTTGGTATCCAAGATGACATGAAATCTAATCTCTGTGTGTTTTTGGTATCCAAGATGACATGAAATCTAATCTCTGTGTGTTTTTGGTATCCAAGATGACATGAAATCTAATCTCTGTGTGTTTTTGGTATCCAAGATGACATGAAATCTAATCTCTGTGTGTTTTTGGTATCCAAGATGACATGAAATCTAATCTCTGTGTGTTTTTGGTATCCAAGATGACATGAAATCTAATCTCTGTGTGTTTTTGGTATCCAAGATGACATGAAATCTAATCTCTGTGTGTTTTTGGTATCCAAGATGACATGAAATCTAATCTCTGTGTGTTTTGGTATCCAAGATGACATGAAATCTAATCTCTGTGTGTTTTTGGTATCCAAGATGACATGAAATCTAATCTCTGTGTGTTTTTGGTATCCAAGATGACATGAAATCTAATCTCTGTGTGTTTTTGGTATCCAAGATGACATGAAATCTAATCTCTGTGTGTTTTTGGTATCCAAGATGACATGAAATCTAATCTCTGTGTGTTTTTGGTATCCAAGATGACATGAAATCTAATCTCTGTGTGTTTTTGGTATCCAAGATGACATGAAATCTAATCTCTGTGTGGTTTTGGTATCCAAGATGACATGAAATCTAATCTCTGTGTGTTTTTGGTATCCAAGATGACATGAAATCTAATCTCTGTGTGGTTTTGGTATCCAAGATGACATGAAATCTAATCTCTGTGTGTTTTTGGTATCCAAGATGACATGAAATCTAATCTCTGTGTGGTTTTGGTATCCAAGATGACATGAAATCTAATCTCTGTGTGTTTTTGGTATCCAAGATGACATGAAATCTAATCTCTGTGTGGTTTTGGTATCCAAGATGACATGAAATCTAATCTCTGTGTGTTTTTGGTATCCAAGATGACATGAAATCTAATCTCTGTGTGTTTTGGTATCCAAGATGACATGAAATCTAATCTCTGTGTGTTTTTGGTATCCAAGATGACATGAAATCTAATCTCTTTGTGTTTTTGGTATCCAAGATGACATGAAATCTAATCTCTGTGTGTTTTTGGTATCCAAGATGACATGAAATCTAATCTCTGTGTGGTTTTGGTATCCAAGATGACATGAAATCTAATCTCTGTGTGTTTTGGTATCCAAGATGACATGAAATCTAATCTCTTTGTGTTTTTGGTATCCATGATGATATGAAATCTAATCTCTGTGTGTTTTTGGTATCCAAGATGACATGAAATATAATCTCTGTGTGGTTTTGGTATCCAAGATGACATGAAATCTAATCTCTGTGTGTTTTTGGTATCCAAGATGACATGAAATCTAATCTCTGTGTGTTTTTGGTATCCAAGATGACATGAAATCTAATCTCTGTGTGTTTTTGGTATCCAAGATGACATGAAATATAATCTCTGTGTGGTTTTGGTATCCAAGATGACATGAAATCTAATCTCTGTGTGTTTTTGGTATCCAAGATGACATGAAATCTAATCTCTGTGTGTTTTTGGTATCCAAGATGACATGAAATCTAATCTCTGTGTGTTTTTGGTATCCAAGATGACATGAAATCTAATCTCTGTGTGTTTTTGGTATCCAAGATGACATGAAATCTAATCTCTGTGTGTTTTTGGTATCCAAGATGACATGAAATCTAATCTCTGTGTGTTTTGGTATCCAAGATGACATGAAATCTAATCTCTGTGTGTTTTTGGTATCCAAGATGACATGAAATCTAATCTCTGTGTGTTTTTGGTATCCAAGATGACATGAAATCTAATCTCTGTGTGTTTTTGGTATCCAAGATGACATGAAATCTAATCTCTGTGTGTTTTTGGTATCCAAGATGACATGAAATCTAATCTCTGTGTGTTTTGGTATCCAAGATGACATGAAATCTAATCTCTGTGTGTTTTTGGTATCCAAGATGACATGAAATCTAATCTCTGTGTGTTTTTGGTATCCAAGATGACATGAAATCTAATCTCTGTGTGGTTTTGGTATCCAAGATGACATGAAATCTAATCTCTGTGTGTTTTTGGTATCCAAGATGACATGAAATCTAATCTCTGTGTGGTTTTGGTATCCAAGATGACATGAAATCTAATCTCTGTGTGTTTTTGGTATCCAAGATGACATGAAATCTAATCTCTGTGTGGTTTTGGTATCCAAGATGACATGAAATCTAATCTCTGTGTGTTTTTGGTATCCAAGATGACATGAAATCTAATCTCTGTGTGGTTTTGGTATCCAAGATGACATGAAATCTAATCTCTGTGTGTTTTTGGTATCCAAGATGACATGAAATCTAATCTCTGTGTGGTTTTGGTATCCAAGATGACATGAAATCTAATCTCTGTGTGTTTTTGGTATCCAAGATGACATGAAATCTAATCTCTGTGTGTTTTTGGTATCCAAGATGACATGAAATCTAATCTCTGTGTGTTTTTGGTATCCAAGATGACATGAAATCTAATCTCTGTGTGTTTTTGGTATCCAAGATGACATGAAATCTAATCTCTGTGTGTTTTTGGTATCCAAGATGACATGAAATCTAATCTCTTTGTGTTTTTGGTATCCATGATGATATGAAATCTAATCTCTGTGTGTTTTTGGTATCCAAGATGACATGAAATATAATCTCTGTGTGGTTTTGGTATCCAAGATGACATGAAATCTAATCTCTGTGTGTTTTTGGTATCCAAGATGACATGAAATCTAATCTCTGTGTGTTTTTGGATCTGTTTAACGTTTCATTCATGGTGTAAACAGATACATTCTGTAAACACAAGTCTTAGTGAGGCAAGTTACAGCTACCACAAATATGTAGTATACCCGGCCCATGCAGGAATCAAATCCACAACCCAGATGCCCCAAACATCATTTTCCAACAAACTAAGCCATTCCATTGAATTCCTCCACTGCTGTTCGCTACATACTTCAGTCTTACTGACATCATCAGAGTCGTTTGTGGTGATGTCACAATTAGGGGTGTTGTACAAAACAAAGTAATCAGCTATTGGATCAGCTCTAACCAATGGTGAATTTTCAAAACTTTGCTTTACCCATGTGTGTTCTGGCTCTGGCACAACCCATTGGTTTCTAGGACCAATCAGACAGTCTATAAAGTATTTCCATTCTTGAAATCGTAGGGGAGGTACTCAGATCCAGACTCATTGCGCAGAAGAAACTAACGAGCGTGGCGTAGCGTTTGGCCGCAGCAAGGAGTATGGGTAGCCAGGCAACCACACAGCAGGAGCAGAGTAAAGAATAAGAATCATAACCACGAGAGATTCCATTCCCTTCCCAGACCTCGGTCCTTACCGCATTTGGGGATTAACCAGATAGATGTTTGAACAGACTCCATTTTAAGCAGAACATAGTTTATACAACTAGGAATCACAGACAAGACCAGACAGTTTGACTTTGGTCCTAGATCTCTATTCTCACCCCATTTGGAGAGGAAGTGTATAGACTGTATTCTACCAGTCTTACTCCACATAGAATAACTATGGCCCTAGATCTCTATTCTTACCCCATTTGGAGAGAAAGTTCAGAGAGGTCCAGAGTGCAAGATAAGGTCCCTTCTGCCTCTCCTTCTTCATAGCCACTCCACGAGGCCCCAGCCTCACCCTGTACCCTTTCTGAAACAACTCTCCACACGACTTCTTTCTCCTGAATGTGTCTCCACGGGTCTCGGGGCGAGGGGAGGCGGCACCGCGTGGACCCCGGTACATCAGGAGCTTAGTAGGGATCATCGCTATCGATCTCAGATATTTAGTTATCTATTGCAGAGTCTCCGGTAGTTTCTCTTAAGGGTCCTTGTCTTTCTGCAGAGTGGAACTAAGCTTTCATTCTTCAGAAGTCCTATTCTCTAGTTCTAAGGTCCAACGCTGTGTGTTCAAGAGTGTCTCAAAGGAAGAGATGAAGAACTGTTTCTTGAAGGAGGAAATGGATGAAAAAAAGAGGATTTGGAAGACAGACAAGTAGAGTTTTTCCAGGTAGAATTGCGTGCATAGAACACCCGATAAAAGGTGCAGAATCAAGTGCTGCACGTGCAGAAGAGAACACCAGACTTAGTGACAATCAGATAGACAGACAACGCCTCCATGTACCTGTCTGGTACAAACTGTATCCTGGTCTGGTCTGATATAAGCTGTGACACAGTAGAGGATCTGTTAATAATCTGAGCGGCCCAAACAGATTCCCCTTCGCCCTCTCTGGTGTACCTACAGAGAGTCATGTGGATGTTTCTCCCACCAATAAGGGGCCGTGTTCAGAGGTGAGGCATTTTTAAAAGTGCCTGAACCCATCCAGGGATTTAGAGAGAGAGATAGAGAAAGAGAGAGAGAGAGAGAGAAGAGAGAGAGAGAGATACAGAGAGAGATACAGAGAGAGAGGGATAGAGAGATACAGAGAGAGAGAGACAGAGACAGAGAGAGAGAGAGAGAGAGAGAGAGAGAGAGAGAGAGAGAGAGAGAGAGAGAGAGAGAGAGAGAGAGAGAGAGAGAGAGAGAGAGAGAGAGAGAGAGAGAGAGAGAGAGAGAGAGAGAGAGAGAGAGAGAGAGAGAGAGGGATGAAGCAATAATCTGTATTTAATCACAAATGCCGTGCTGTCACTGGCAGATATCAGATATATGTGCAGTAGTTACATGGGGATTAAGCGGAATGGCCGTTTGTATTGACATCAGCTCACAGCAATAGAACCTTCTGAACTACTGAATAGGTAGCGCAGGAAAGAGGAAGCTACAGTGCTAACCATTTCCCTACCAAGAACATTGGTCCTTGTTGGGCGAGTGCAACACTGTAGGTTTCAGGGCATGTGGCATCACTCCATGATGGCTACTAGTATGCTGACTAGCCCGCATCTGCTACACATGCAACAACACTGCAAGGATCATCATAATAATCTGTGGGTATGTGCCAAGCCCCTTCCCCTCTGTCACGTGTCACTGACAGTAGACACACACACTGGAGTCTTTTATCAATCATCAGCCTGGGGATGACCATGTTACAACAGGGATAATACCCTGTGTCCAGGCAGTCGGGATTATAACACACACACTGATAGCATGCCAGATACTGTACTAGATAGAGTCTGTAAGCCTATTCAGAGATCAACACAGACAGTACACTACCATCACCAGCAGAGGGCAGTAGTGATGTGGATATGGAGAGACATGGATACAAAACATTCATTGACAGTACACAGGCTCCAGAAGTAATATGGGGATATTATGTAATATGGCTTTGAATTATAATGTAGAGCTATGACAACACTGCTTATACCTTCTTCTATAATGGCATTTTGCATGTCTCCATAACGCAGAAAACAATGGATTATTTAACACTGACATCTTACTCCAAGATGGCAGTAAGACGTCTTGTCGTGTCGCGTCCCTTTGTATATATCGTTTTTTTCCGTTTTTACATATTTTTCTTCACATATCTTTTAAAACATTTTGCTAAACCTCAACTTCTAAATACTCTCCTGCAACCTGCCTCACTCAATGTAGCTATTTTTCCTAAAGTATTTATATTTACTTTGGATCCGGAACACCTCGACTGAAGCTAGCCAGCTAACTACCAGCAAACCATTGCTAGCGGTCTTCAGCTAACCGGTCATCAGCTAACCTTCAGCTCGGAAAGCTCTCGCCAGTTCGAACAACGCGACTCTAACCAGAGCATAACAGACCTATTTATTTTTTTTATCCCCGGATTCCCACCGCAAACGGAACATCTTCAGCTGGATCTTCACAACTAGCTATCTAGCTAACCGCAACCCCAGATGATTACTCCTGGCTAGCGTTTCCACCCACTTAGCTTGAAGCTAGCCCGGCCAGAGCCCTTGTGCTACCACCGTAGCATACTCCTGGGCTACAATATCCGGACCCACGACCGGTCTATCGATGTCACCGCATGAAGAGGAATAAACAGACTCACCCCATCGGGACGTCCCCCAAAGGCTAACTCTCTAGCCCTTGCTATCTCCTTGCTTGCTAATTCGGCCTGCTAACTGCTAGCTTGTTTAGCCCCGGTTCGCTAACTGCTACCTTGTTTAGCCACGGCCTACTAACTGTTAGAGCTTGTTAGCACAGGCCTGCTAACCGTCTGAATCGCCGCATCCCAAACACTCACTGGACCCATATTTACTTTCTTTCTCTTTCGATTTTTAATTTGTTTATACCTTCCGGTAACCTGCCTCACCCAATGTGATACGGAATCGCTATTATTTTTTATTTTTAGAACACACTCAAGAACCTCCAGAAGCTAACCAGCTAACTAGCTACAAGCTATTTAGTCATTGTTAGTTTTTTTTAAACCTGGATAACACTTGCCAGTCCAGCTTCCCTGCCCCATCCACCGCTGCCCCCTGGACACTGATCACTTGGCTACATAGCTGATGCATGCTGGACTGTCCATTAATCACGGTACTCTTACTTCCGGCGCCGACAGAGATGGCCGCCTCGCTTCGCGTTCCTTGGAAACTATGCAATTTTTCATTTTTTTATGTGTTATTTCTTACATTAGTACCCCAGGTCATCTTAGGTTTCATTACATACAGTCGAGAAGAACTACTGAATATAAGATCAGCGTCAACTCACCATCAGTAAGACCAAGAATATGTTTTCCGCGACGCGGATCCTGTGTTCTGCCTTACAAACAGGTCAACGGAATTGATTCCATGCAGCGACCCCAAAAAACGACTCCGAAAAAGAGGGAAACGAGGCGGTCTTCTGATCAGACTCCGGAGACGGGCACACCGTGCACCACTCCCTAGCATTCTTCTTGCCAATGTCCAGTCTCTTGACAACAAGGTTGATGAAATCCGAGCAAGGGTAGCATTCCAGAGGGACATCAGAGACTGTAACGTTCTTTGCTTCACGGAAACATGGCTCACTGGAGAGACGCTATCCGGGGCGGTGCAGCCAATGCGTTTCTCCACGCATCGCGCCGACAGAAACAAACATCTTTCTGGTAAGAAGAGTGGCAGGGGCGTATGCCTCATGACGAACGAGACATGGTGTGATGAAAGAAACATACAGGAACTCAAATCCTTCTGTTCACCTGATTTAGAATTCCTCACAATCAAATGTAGACCGCATTATCTACCAAGAGAATTCTCTTTGATTATAATTACAGCCGTATATATCCCCCCCCCCCCCCCAAGCAGACACATCGATGGCTCTGAACGAACTTTATTTAACTCTTTGCAAACTGGAAACCATTTATCCGGAGGCTGCATTCATTGTAGCTGGGGATTTTAACAAAGCTAATCTGAAAACAAGACTCCCTAAATTTTATCAGCATATCGATTGCGCAACCAGGGGTGGTAAAACCTTGGATCATTGTTACTCTAACTCCCGCGACGCATATAAGGCCATGCCCCGCCCCCCTTTCGGAAAAGCTGACCACGACTCCATTTTGTTGATTCCTGCCTACAGACAGAAACTTAAACAAGAGGCTCCCACGCTGAGGTCTGTCCAACGCTGGTCCGACCAAGCTGACTCCACACTCCAAAACTGCTTCCATCACGTGGACTGGGACATGTTTCGTATTGCGTCAGATAACAATATTGACGAATACGCTGATTCGGTGTGCGAGTTCATAAGAACGTGCGTTGAAGATGTCGTTCCCATAGCAACGATTAAAACCTTCCCTAACCAGAAACCGTGGATTGATGGCAGCATTCGCGTGAAACTGAAAGCGCGAACCACTGCTTTTAATCAGGGCAAGGTGTCTGGTAACATGACCGAATACAAACAGTGCAGCTATTCCCTCCGCAAGGCTATCAAACAAGCTAAGCGTCAGTACAGAGACAAAGTAGAATCTCAATTCAACGGCTCAGACACAAGAGGCATGTGGCAGGGTCTACAGTCAATCACGGACTACAAGAAGAAACCCAGCCCAGTCACGGACCAGGATGTCTTGCTCCCAGGCAGACTAAATAACTTTTTTGCCCGCTTTGAGGACAATACAATGCCACTGACATGGCCTGCAACGAAAACATGCGGTCTCTCCTTCACTGCAGCCGAGGTGAGTAAGACATTTAAACGTGTTAACCCTCGCAAGGCTGCAGGCCCTGACGGCATCCCCAGCCGCGCCCTCAGAGCATGCGCAAACCAGCTGGCCGGTGTGTTTACGGACATATTCAATCAATCCCTATACCAGTCTGCTGTTCCCACATGCTTCAAGAGGGCCACCATTGTTCCTGTTCCCAAGAAAGCTAAGGTAACTGAGCTAAACGACTACCGCCCCGTAGCACTCACTTCCGTCATCATGAAGTGCTTTGAGAGACTAGTCAAGGACCATATCACCTCCACCCTACCTGACACCTTAGACCCACTCCAATTTGCTTACCGCCCAAATAGGTCCACAGACGATGCAATCTCAACCACACTGCACACTGCCCTAACCCATCTGGACAAGAGGAATACCTATGTGAGAATGCTGTTCATCGACTACAGCTCGGCATTCAACACCATAGTACCCTCCAAGCTCGTCATCAAGCTCGAGACCCTGGGTCTCGACCCCGCCCTGTGCAACTGGGTACTGGACTTCCTGACGGGCCGCGCCCAGGTGGTGAGGGTAGGCAACAACATCTCCTCCCCGCTGATCCTCAACACGGGGGCCCCACAAGGGTGCGTTCTGAGCCCTCTCCTCTGAAAAACAGCTTCTATCTCAAGGCCATCAGACTGTTAAACAGCCACCACTAACATTGAGTGGCTGCTGCCAACACACTGACATTGACACTGACTCAACTCCAGCCACTTTAATAATGGGAATTGATGGGAAATGATGTAAATACAATCTAAGCTTGATGCCCTCAATCTCACACAAATTATCAATGAACCTACCAGATACCTCCCCAAAGCCGTAAACACGGGTACTCTCATAGATATCATCCTAACCAACTTCCCGTCTAAATACACCTCTGCTGTCTTCAACCAAGATCTCAGCGATCATTGCCTCATTGCCTGCATCCGTAATGGGTCAGCGGTCAAACGACCTCCACTCATCACTGTCAAACGCTCCCTGAAACACTTCAGCGAGCAGGCCTTTCTAATCGACCTGGCCTGGGTATCCTGGAAGGATATTGATCTCATCCCGTCAGTAGAGGATGCCTGGTTATTTAAAAAAAAGCCTTCCTAACCATCTTAAATAAGCATGCCCCATTCAAGAAATTTAGAACCAGGAACAGATATAGCCCATGGTTCTCCCCAGAACTGACTGCCCTTAACCAACACAAAAACATCCTATGGCGTTCTGCATTAGCACCGAACAGCCCCCATGATATGCAGCTTTTCAGGGAAGCTAGAAACCATTATACACAGGCAGTTAGAAAAGCCAAGGCTAGCTTTTTCAAGCAGAAATTTGCTTCCTGCAACACTAACTCAAAGAAGTTCTGGGACACTGTAAAGTCCATGGAGAATAAGAACACCTCCTCCCAGCTGCCCACTGCACTGAAGATAGGAAACACTGTCACCACTGATAAATCCACTGTAATTGAGAATTTCAAGAAGCATTTTTCTACGGCTAGCCATGCTTTCCACCTGGCTACCCATACCCCGGTCAACAGCACTGCACCCCTCAACTCGCCAAAGCCTTCCCCATTTCTCCTTCTCCCAAATCCAGTCAGCTGATGTTCTGAAATAGCTGCAAAATCTGGACCCCTACAAATCAGCCGGGCTAGACAATCTGGACCTTTTCTTTCAAAAATGATCTGCCAAAATTGTTGCCACCCGTATTACTAGCCTGTTCAACCTCTCTTTTGTGTCGTCTGAGATTCCCAAATATTGGAAAGCAGCTGCGGTCATCCCCCTTTTCAAAGGGGGTGACACTCTTGACCCAAACTGCTACAGACCTATATCTATCCTACCCTGCCTTTCTAAGGTCTTCGAAAGCCAAGTCAACAAACAGATTACCGACCATTTCGAATCTCACCACACCCTCTCTGCTATGCAATCTGGTTTCAGAGCTGGTCATGGGTGTACCTCAGCCACGCTCAAGGTCCTAAACGATATCTTAACCGCCATCGATAAGAAACATTACTGTGCAGCCGTATTCATTGATCTGGCCAAGGCTTTTGACTCTGTCAATCACCACACCCTCATTGGCAGACTCGACAGCCTTGGTTTCTCAAATGATTGCCTCGCCTGGTTCACCAACTACTTCTCTGATAGAGTTCAGTGTGTCAAATCGGAGGGTCTGCTGTCCGGACATCTGGGAGTCTCTATGGGGGTGCCACAGGGTTCAATTCTTGGACCGACTCTCTTCTCTGTATACATCAATGATGTCGCTCTTGCTGCTGGTGAGTCTCTGATCCACCTCTACGCAGACGACACCATTCTGAATACTTTTGGCCCTTCTTTGGACACTGTGTTAACAACCCTCCAGGCAAGCTTCAATGCCATACAACTCTCCTTCCGTGGCCTCCAATTGCTGTTAAATACAACTAAAACTAAATGCATGCTCTTCAACCGATCGCTGCCTGCACCTGCCCGCCTGTCCAACATCACTACTCTGGACGGCTCTGACTTAGAATACGTGGACAACTACAAATACCTAGGTGTCTGGTTAGACTGTAAACTCTCCTTCCAGACCTACATCAAACATCTCCAATCCAAAGCAAAATCTAGAATTGGCCTCCTATTTCGCAACAAAGCATCCTTCACTCATGCTGCCAAACATACACTTGTAAAACTGACCATCCTACCAATCCTCAACTTCGGCGATGTAATTTACAAAATAGCCTCCAATACCCTACTCAACAAATTGGATGAAGTCTATCACAGTGCCATCCGTTTTGTCATCAAAGCCCCATATACTACCCACCATTGCGACCTGTATGCTCTCGTTGGCTGGCCCTCGCTTCATACTCGTCGCCAAACCCACTGGCTCCATGTCATCTACAAGACCTTGCTAGGTAAAGTCCCCACTTATCTCAGCTCGCTGGTCACCATAGCATCATCCACCTGTAGCACGCGCTCCAGCAGGTATATCTCTCTGGTCACCCCCAAAACCAATTCTTTCTTTGGCCGCCTCCACTTCCAGTTCTCTGCTGCCAATGACTGGAACGAATACAAAAATCTCTGAAACTGGAAACACTTATCTCCCTCACTAGCTTTAAGCACCAGCTGTCAGAGCAGCTCACAGATTACTGCACCTGTACATAGCCCACCTATAATTTAGCCCAAACAACTACCTCCTCCCCTACTGTATTTATTATATTTATCTATTTTGCTCCTTTGCACCCCATTATTTTTATTTCTACTTTGCACATTCTTCCACTGCAAATCCACCATTCCAGTGTTTTACTTGCTATATTGTATTTACTTTGCCACAATGGTCTTTTTTTAACCTTTTTTTAACTTTACCTCCCTCACCTCATCTGCTCACATCGTATATAGACTTGTTTCTACTCTATTATTGACTGTATGTTTCAAACTGCTTTGCTTTATCTTGGCCAGGTCGCAATTGTAAATGAGAACTTGTTCTGAACTTGCCTACCCGGTTAAATAAAGGTGAAATAAAATTAAAATGAAATACAGTCTCTAGTTACTCCTATATACACTCTATAGTTACTCCTATAGTTATACAATATATAGTTACTCCAATATTTAACGTCTCTAGTTACTCCTATATTTACAGAGTCTACAATTACTCCTATATGTTTACAGTCTATATAGTTACTCCTATATTTACAGAGTCTATAGTTACTCCTATATTTACAGTCTTTAGTTACTCCTATATTTACAGTCTCTAGTTACTCCTATACTGACAGTCTAGTTACTTCTATATTTATACAGTCTATATAGTTACTCCTATATTTATACACTCTATAAACAGTAGTTACTCCTATATGTATATAGACTCTAGTTACTCCTATATTTACAGTCTCTAGTTACTCCTATATTTATATACATTTTACATTTACATTACATTTAAGTCATTTAGCAGACGCTCTTATCCAGAGCGACTTACAAATTGGTGCGTTCACCTTATGACATCCAGTGGAACAGTCACTTTACAATAGTGCATCTAAATCTTAAAGGGGGGGGGTGAGAGGGATTACTTATCCTATCCTAGGTATTCCTTAAAGAGGTGGGGTTTCAGGTGTCTCCGGAAGGTGGTGATTGACTCCGCTGTCCTGGCATCGTGAGGGAGTTTGTTCCACCATTGGGGGGCCAGAGCAGCGAACAGTTTTGACTGGGCTGAGCGGGAGCTGTACTTCCTCAGTGGTAGGGAGGCGAGCAGGCCAGAGGTGGATGAACGCAGTGCCCTTGTTTGGGTGTAGGGCCTGATCAGAGCCTGGAGGTACTGAGGTGCCGTTCCCCTCACAGCTCCGTAGGCAAGCACCATGGTCTTGTAGCGGATGCGAGCTTCAACTGGAAGCCAGTGGAGAGAACGAAGGAGCGGGGTGACGTGAGAGAACTTGGGAAGGTTGAACACCAGACGGGCTGCGGCGTTCTGGATGAGTTGAAGGGGTTTAATGGCACAGGCAGGGAACCCAGCCAACAGCGAGTTGCAGTAATCCAGACGGGAGATGACAAGTGCCTGGATTAGGACCTGCGCCGCTTCCTGTGTGAGGCAGGGTCGTACTCTGCGGATATACATATTTATATACAGTTAATTGTATATTTATACAGTCTATATAGTTACTCCTATATTTATAGTCTCTAGTTACTCCTGTGTTTATATACAGTTAATTGTATATTTATGCAGTCTATATAGTTACTCCTATATTTATAGTCTCTAGTTACTCCTGTGTTTAAACAGTCTATATACAGTGGGGCAAAAAAGTATTTAGTCTGCCACCAATTGTGCAAGTTCTCCAACTTAAAAAGACGAGAGGCCTGTCATTTTCATCATAGGTACACTTCAACTATTACAGACAAAATGAGGTAAAAAAATCCAAAAAATCACATTGTAGGATTTTTTATTAATTTATTTGCAAATTATGGTGGAAAATAAGTATTTGGTCAATAACAAAAGTTTCTCAATACTTTGTTATGTACCCTTTGTTGGCAATGACAGAGGTCAAACGTTTTCTGTAAGTCTTCACAAGGTTTTCACACACTGTTGCTGGTATTTTGGCCCATTCCTCCATGCAGATCTCCTCTAGAGCAGTGATGTTTTGGGGCTGTTGCTGGGCAACACGGACTTTCAACTCCCTCCAAAGATTTTCTATGGGGTTGAGATCTGGAGACTGGCTAGGCCACTCCAGGACCTTGAAATGCTTCTTACGAAGCCACTCCTTCGTTGCCTGGGCGGTGTGTTTGGGATCATTGTCATGCTGAAAGACCCAGCCATGTTTCATTTTCAATGCCCTTGCTGATGGAAGGAGGTTTTCACTCAAAATCTCACGATATATGGCCCCATTCATTCTTTCCTTGACATGGATCAGTCGTCCTGGTCCCTTTGCAGAAAAACAGCCCCAAAGCATGTTTCCACCCCCATGCTTCACAGTAGGTATGGTGTTCTTTGGATGTAACTCAGCAGTCTTTGTCCTCCAAACACGACGAGTTGAGTTTTTAACAAAAAAGTTATATTTTGGTTTCATCTGACCACATGACATTCTCCCAATCTTCTTCTGGATCATCCAAATGCTCTCTAGCAAACTTCAGATGGGCCTGGACATGTACTGGCTTAAGCAAGGGGACACGTCTGGCACTGCAGGATTTGAGTCCCTGTCAGCGTAGTGTGTTACTGATGGTAGACGTTTGTTAATTTGGTTCCAGCTCTCTGCAGGTCATTCACTAGGTCCCCCATGTGCGGTTCTGGGATATTTGCTCACCGTTCTTGTGATTATTTTGACCCCACGGCGTGAGATCTTGCGTGGAGCCCCAGATCGAGGGAGATTATCAGTGGTCTTGTATGTCTTCCATTTCCTAATAATTGCTCCCACAGTTGATTTCTTCAAACCAAGCTGCTTACCTATTGGAGATTCAGTCATCCCAGCCTGGTGCAGGTCTACAATTTTGTTTCTGGTGTCCTTTGACAGCTCTTTGGTCTTGGCCATAGTGGAGTTTGGAGTGTGACTGTTTGAGGTTGTGGACAGGTGTCTTTTATACTGATAACAAGTTCAAACAGGTGCCATTAATACAGGTAACGAGTGGAGGACAGAGGAGCCTCTTAAAGAATAAGTTACAGGTCTGTGAGAGCCAGAAATCTTGCTTGTTTGTAGGTGACCAAATACTTATTTTCCACCATAATTTGCAAATAAATTCATAAAAAATCATACAATGTGATTTTCTGTTTTTTTCTCATTTTGTCTGTCATAGTTGAAAATTACAGGCCTCGCTCATCTTTTTAAGTGGGAGAACTTGCACAATTGGTGGCTGACTAAATACTTTTTTGCCCCACTGTAGTTACGACTATATTTATACAGTCTATATAGTTACTCCTATATTTATAGTCTCTAGTTACTCCTATATACAGTTGAAATTGGAAGTTTACATAAACCTTAGCCGAATACATTTAAACTCAGTTTTTCACAATTCCTGACATTTAATCAGAGTATATTTATACAGTCTATATAGTTACTCCTATATTTATACAGTCTTGTTATTCCTATATTTATACAGTCTATATAGTTACTCCTATATTTATACAGTCTATATAGTTACTCCTATATTTATACAGTCTCGTTATTCCTATATTTATACAGTCTATATAGTTACTCCTATATTTATACAGTCTATATAGTTACTCCTATATTTATACAGTCTATATAGTTACTCCTATATTTATAGTCTCTAGTTACTTCTGTATTTACAGTCTCTAGTTACTCCTATATTTATACAGTCTCTAGTAAGTCCTATATTTATACAGTCTCTAGTTACTCCTATATTTATAGTCTCTAGTTACTCCTGTATTCACAGTCTCTAGTTACTCCTATATTTATACAGTCTCTAGTAAGTCCTATATTTATACAGTCTCTAGTTACTCCTATATTTATAGTCTCTAGTTACTCCTGTATTCACAGTCTCTAGTTACTCCTATATTTATACATTCTCTAGTAAGTCCTATATTTATACAGTCTCTAGTAAGTCCTATATTTATACAGTTCTACTGTGTCATTTAAAAGCTGCCTTAACATCCTACACAAGTTCTGCTCTTTCTACGAGAGAAAGAAAGGCAGTGAAGCCCTAGCATGACTGGAATTAATTGGGGAGAGGATGAGGGGCTTGAGGATTGGGGTCTCTGGGGCTAACAGCTAGCTTGGCATCTTTCAAAGAGCCGTTTGTATGCTAATCCAACACAGCTAGCCTGGCTATGGCCTTCTCGCTCTCGAGGGAGAGATACCCACTTCACGTAGTTTAAGAAGATGAATTTCTTATTTCCATGTAGGAACGCTGCGTGTCTTTTTAGATTAGCCGCACGTTTCTCTACCCTCTTAATTTAAAGCCAATTTGGCAGAAGGTGAATGAACATTACTGAGAAATGCATAGAGAGGATAGACCTCTGGTGGAGAATAAAGTAGGCTACTCAAATGTGATGTAACAATTATGATCTGCTATCACCTAGTAGTGTGTGTGTGTGTGTGTGTGTGTGTGTGTGTGTGTGTGTGTGTGTGTGTGTGTGTGTGTGTGTGTGTGTGTGTGTGTGTGTGTGTGTGTGTGTGTGCGTGCGTGCGTGCGTGCGTGCGTGCGTGCGTGCGTGCGTGCGTGCGTGCGTGCGTGCGTGCGTGCGTGTGTTGCATAGCATTTAGTCACACAGAGAGAGAAAACTGAATGAGTCCACAGGAGTTGATATAAAACTGTGTTAACATCATCATTGTTTCCCTCTGAAACAGACGACTGGAGACAAAACACAATTAGTGAGATGGAAATAGAATTGATGTCCACTCAAACCATTGATGGATCTTTCTATCAGTGAAGCCTTTGCAAATTTGTCAACTACCCACTGGAGCCTAACTCAATAGAGATGGATGTGGGGACATGTCACTCAGTCACCAACCACTGGACAGATGATTCATGTTGGACCTGGAGTCTGGTGTAACGCGTACCTGATACCTCTACAGTACCGTTGGAACAGTGGTATTGAAACTTGTTCAACAGAGACACATTTTTCCAGCAGAATTTCTGGGGACCACTTTTATCTCCGCAAGAATTTCTTGCAACCCACCACACCCCAAATCTAATGACACAACCTTAAAATTGGTACATTTAGATTCTTTTTTTTTTAGAAACAACCTTCAAACCATTACATTTTCATCTCTTATCAAAATGATAAGAAACCAATAAATACATGAACTAAATGTTTTTTAAAACATTTGTATGTTGTCCCATACAATAATCTGTACTCTTAATTGAGATGTAATATCTACAGCTATATGTAATATCTAACTCTAATCCTAGAGTCTGATGTAACATCTACAGCTAACTCTAACCCTGGAGTCTGATATAATATCTACAGCTAACTCTAATCCTAGAGTCTGATGTAATATCTACAGCTAACTCTAACCCTGGAGTCTGATGTAATATCTACAGCTAACTCTAATCCTAGAGTCTGATGTAATATCTACAGCTAACTCTAACCCTGGAGTCTGATAACCCTAATATCTACAGCTAACTCTAATCCTAGAGTCTGATGTAATATCTACAGCTAACTCTAACCCTGGAGTCTGATGTAATATCTACAGCTAACTCTAATCCTAGAGTCTGATGTAATATCTACAGCTAACTCTAACCCTGGAGTCTGATGTAATATCTACAGCTAACTCTAATCCTAGAGTCTGATGTAATATCTACAGCTAACTCTAACCCTAGAGTCTGATGTAATATCTACAGCTAACTCTAACCCTGGAGTCTGATGTAATATCTACAGCTAACTCTAACCCTAGAGTCTGATGTAATATCTACAGCTAACTCTAACCCTAGAGTCTGATGTAATATCTACAGCTAACTCTAACCCTAGAGTCTGATGTAATATCTACAGCTAACTCTAACCCTGGAGTCTGATGTAATATCTACAGCTAACTAACCCTAAGTCCCTCTACAGCTAACTCTAACCCTAGAGTCTGATGTAATATCTACAGCTAACTCTAACCCTAGAGTCTGATGTAATATCTACAGCTAACTCTAATCCTAGAGTCTGATGTAATATCTACAGCTAACTCTAATCCTAGAGTCTGATGTAACATCTACAGCTCTCCTAGAGTCTGATGTAATATCTATCTAGAGTCTGAGTAATATCTACAGCTAACTCTAATCCTAGAGTCTGATGTAATATCTATAGCTAACTCTAATCCTGGAGTCTGATGTAATATCTACAGCTAACTCTAACCCTAGAGTCTGATGTAATATCTACAGCTAACTCTAATCCTAGAGTCTGATAGCTAACTCTAAAGTCTGATCTACAGCTAACTCTAACCCTAGAGTCTGATGTAATATCTACAGCTAACTCTAACCCTGGAGTCTGATGTAATATCTACAGCTAACTCTAATCCTAGAGTCTGATGTAATATATACAGCTAACTCTAACCCTAGAGTCTGATGTAATATCTACAGCTAACTCTAACCCTAGAGTCTGATGTAATAACTCTAACCCTAGAGTCTGATGTAATATCTACAGCTAACTCTAACCCTGGAGTCTGATGTAATATCTACAGCTAACTCTAACCCTGGAGTCTGATGTAATATCTACAGCTAACTCTAATCCTAGAGTCTGATGTAATATCTACAGCTAACTCTAATCCTAGAGTCTGATGTAATATCTATAGCTAACTCTAATCCTGGAGTCTGATGTAATATCTACAGCTAACTCTAATCCTAGAGTCTGATGTAACATCTACAGCTAACTCTAATCCTAGAGTCTGATGTAATATCTATAGCTAACTCTAATCCTGGAGTCTGATGTAATATCTACAGCTAATCTAACCCTAGAGTCTAACTAACTCTAACCCTGGAGTCTGATGTAATATCTACAGCTAACTCTAATCCTAGAGTCTGATGTAATATATACAGCTAACTCTAACCCTAGAGTCTGATGTAATATCTACAGCTAACTCTAACCCTAGAGTCTGATGTAACATCTACAGCTAACTCTAACCCTAGAGTCTGATGTAATATCTACAGCTAACTCTAACCCTGGAGTCTGATGTAATATCTACAGCTAACTCTAACCCTGGAGTCTAATCTACAGCTAACTCTAATCCTAGAGTCTGATGTAATATCTACAGCTAACTCTAACCCTAGAGTCTGATGTAACATCTACAACTAACTCCAACCCTGGAGTCTGATGTAATATCTACAGCTAACTCTAACCCTGGATTCTGATGTAATGTCTACAGCTAACTCTAACCCTAGAGTCTGATGTAACATCTACAGCTAACTCTAACCCTAGAGTCTGATGTAATATCTACAGCTAACTCTAATCCTGGAGTCTGATGTAATATCTACAGCTAACTCTAATCCTAGAGTCTGATGTAACATCTACAGCTAACTCTAATCCTAGAGTCTGATGTAATATCTATAGCTAACTCTAATCCTAGAGTCTGATGTAATATCTACAGCTAACTCTAATCCTAGAGTCTGATGTAATATCTATAGCTAACTCTAATCCTGGAGTCTGATGTAATATCTACAGCTAACTCTAATCCTAGAGTCTGATGTAACATCTACAGCTAACTCTAATCCTAGAGTCTGATGTAATATCTATAGCTAACTCTAATCCTGGAGTCTGATGTAATATCTACAGCTAACTCTAACCCTAGAGTCTGATGTAATATCTACAGCTAACTCTAACCCTAGAGTCTGATGTAATATCTACAGCTAACTCTAATCCTGGAGTCTGATGTAATATCTACAGCTAACTCTAATCATAGAGTCTGATGTAACATCTACAGCTAACTCTAATCCTAGAGTCTGATGTAATATCTACAGCTAACTCTAATCCTGGAGTCTGATGTAATATCTACAGCTAACTCTAACCCTAGAGTCTGATGTAATATCTACCTGATAACACATCTACAGTACCAGATCAAGCATTGGACTATGTAGCTATAATTGGAATCCCTCCTGTTGTCAATCATTGTCATGTTGCTATAATTCCCTACCTTCTAATTTCCTGCAGACCTGATATTTCCAGTACCAACTCATCCTAATAATACCTTGTCCTAATACCCTGCCCCTAGTTAGAGGCCCCTCTGATATCAACCAGTTGATAACGGAGAATTTGACATGCATGGCACTGTAGCACCGTATAGGCCACAGTTATGGCACAGTGTTTTCTGGTGTGGACCCAGTCAATGGATTGCGTGATGCATTGTTGTCTCTACCTTCTTGCCCTGTGTGCTGTTGTCTGTGCCCAATAATGTTTGTACCGTGTTTTGTGCTGCTACCATGTTGTGCTGCTACCATGTTGTGCTGCTGCGTTGTTGTGCTGCTGCCATTTTGTTGTCATGTTGTACTGCTGCCATGTTGTTGTCATGTGTTACTGTCATACTATGTTGTTGCCTTAGGTCTCTCTTTATTTAGTGTTGTTTTGTCTCTCTTGTTGTGACGTGTGTTTTGTCCTATATTTTTATTTCATTTTATTTTTAAGCCCAGCCCCGTCCCCACAGGAGGCCTTTTGCCATTTGGTAGGCCGTCATTGTAAATAAAAATGTGTTCTTAACTGACTTGCCTAGTTAAATAAATGTTCAATAAAATCAATAAAGAAATGGATAGCTGGGACAGTCATAGCTGTTGCTACGTAACAAACACTTAAAACACATCAACACACAATCACACAGCAATAACCAAACATGTAATGTACGCTAGTGCAAACACACATTCTATTTCACACACGTGGTGTGTGTGTGTGGGACCGTTTATGACCAGATGACCCTAAAATACACTGTCTGACGTACAGAACGTGTCCATCCGCCTCTACACAAACAACATGTGACGTGAGTGGGCTGTTCGGGGGTGTAATTCTTCTGTGTTATCTGACACATTCTCCTTCAAAGTGATTTTTTAATCTCACTGGCTTCCCCAGTATGAATAGATAAACACATACATCATTTATGAATGCATATTCATGGTGCGGAGAGGAGAATCTAGGCCATCTCAAAACAATGGCTTCCCTCCCAGTTTCCTTTTTCAACTACCTCCAGAAATAAAGAGGATGATTCAAGACTCCCTGCAGAGGAGAGCTACCTCCCAGTAAACACTTTCTGGTTACCTCTGCATTCTAAGAACGTTAGTAGGGACGTTAGTAGGGACGTTCTGAGAATGTTAAAATGGCAACTTCTCTTTTTTTCCCCCTAAACACTTTATCATGATTTTTTTTTTGCAATTCAAATGTAAACCAAATTTGGGACTCCATTGCAACTTTCCCTATTGTTATAGTAACATTCGCTGTTGGCTGGGCTCGGTCTTCTTTTCCATCAAACTACAGTATAATGTAGTGGGAGCGCAGAGAACGGCTAATTATAACAGAAGCCAATTTCAACCCTTTTCATCATCCTGTATAGCGAGCCAATGCTAACGATAGCGTCACCACGCTACTGCTGCATAGCCTACTGAGAAAAGTCAGCCATGATACAATCCAGGCCATTAGCGTAGCCTCTTCTGTAGCCTGTCAACTATGTGTCTGTCTATCCCTGTTCTCTCCTCTCTGCACAGACCATACAAACGCTCCACACCGCGTGGCCGCTGCCACCCTAATCTGGTGGTCCCAGCGCGCACGACCCACGTGGAGTTCCAGGTCTCCGGTAGCCTCTGGAACTGCCGATCTGCAGCCAACAAGGCAGAGTTCATCTCAGCCTATGCCTCCCTCCAGTCCCTCGACTTCTTGGCACTGACAGAAACATGGATCACCACAGATAACACTGCTACTCCTACTGCTCTCTCTTCGTCCGCCCACGTGTTCTCGCACACCCGAGAGCTTCTGGTCAGCGGGGTGGTGGCATAGGGATCCTTATCTCTCCCATGTGGTCATTCTCTCTTTCTCCCCTTACCCATCTGTCTATCGCCTCCTTTGAATTTCATGCTGTCACAGTTACCAGCCCTTTCAAGCTTAACATCCTTATCATTTATCGCCCTCCAGGTCCCCTCGGAGAGTTCATCAATGAGCTTGATGCCTTGATAAGCTCCTTTCCTGAGGACGGCTCACCTCTCACAGTTCTGGGCGACTTTAACCTCCCCACGTCTACCTTTGACTCATTCCTCTCTGCCTCCTTCTTTCCACTCCTCTCCTCTTTTGACCTCACCCTCTCACCTTCCCCCCTACTCACAAGGCAGGCAATACGCTCGACCTCATCTTTACTAGATGCTGTTCTTCCACTAACCTCATTGCAACTCCCCTCCAAGTCTCCGACCACTACCTTGTATCCTTTTCCATCTCGCTCTCATCCAACACTTCCCACACTGCCCCTACTCGGATGGTATCGCGCCGTCCCAACCTTCGCTCTCTCTCCCCCGCTACTCTCTCCTCTTCCATCCTATCATCTCTTCCCTCTGCTCAAACCTTCTCCAACCTATCTCCTGATTCTGCCTCCTCAACCCTCCTCTCCTCCCTTTCTGCATCCTTTGACTCTCTATGTCCCCTATCTTCCAGGCCGGCTCGGTCCTCCCCTCCCGCTCCGTGGCTTGACGACTCAATGCGAGCTCACAGAACAGGGCTCCGGAAGGCCGAGCGGAAATGGAGGAAAACTCGCCTCCCTGCGGACCTGGCATCCTTTCACTCCCTCCTCTCTACATTTTCCTCCTCTGTCTCTGCTGCTAAAGCCACTTTCTACCACTCTAAATTCCAAGCATCTGCCTCTAACCCTAGGAAGCTCTTTGCCACATTCTCTCCTCCCTCCTGAATCCTCCTCCCCCTCCCCCCTCCTCCCTCTCTGCAGATGACTTCGTCAACCATTTTGAAAAGAAGATCGACGACATCCGATCCTCGTTTGCTAAGTCAAACAACACCGCTGGTTCTGCTCACACTGCCCTACCCTGTGCTCTGACCTCTTTCTCCCCTCTCTCTCCAGATGAAATCTCGCGTCTTGTGACGGCCGGCCGCCCAACAACCTGCCCGCTCGACCCTATCCCCTCCTCTCTTCTCCAGACCATTTCCGGAGACCTTCTCCCTTACCTCACCTCGCTCATCAACTTATCCCTGACCGCTGGCTACGTCCCTTCCGTCTTCAAGAGAGCGAGAGTTGCACCCCTTCTGAAAAAACCTACACTCGATCCCTCCGATGTCAACAACTACAGACCAGTATCCCTTCTTTCTTTTCTCTCCAAAACTCTTGAACGTGCCGTCCTTGGTCAGCTCTCCCGCTATCTCTCTCAGAATGACCTTCTTGATCCAAATCAGTCAGGTTTCAAGACTAGTCATTCAACTGAGACTGCTCTTCTCTGTATCACGGAGGCGCTCCGCACCGCTAAAGCTAACTCTCTCTCCTCTGCTCTCATCCTTCTAGACCTATCGGCTGCCTTCGATACTGTGAACCATCAGATCCTCCTCTCCACCCTCTCCGAGTTGGGCATCTCCGGCGCGGCCCACGCTTGGATTGCGTCCTACCTGACAGGTCGCTCCTACCAGGTGGCGTGGCGAGAATCTGTCTCCTCACCACGCGCTCTCACCACTGGTGTCCCCAGGGCTCTGTTCTAGGCCCTCTCCTATTCTCGCTATACACCAAGTCACTTGGCTCTGTCATAACCTCACATGGTCTCTCCTATCATTGCTATGCAGACGACACACAATTAATCTTCTCCTTTCCCCCTTCTGATGACCAGGTGGCGAATCGCATCTCTGCATGTCTGGCAGACATATCAGTGTGGATGACGGATCACCACCTCAAGCTGAACTTCGGCAAGACGGAGCTGCTCTTCCTCCCGGGGAAGGACTGCCCGTTCCATGATCTCGCCATCACGGTTGACAACTCCATTGTGTCCTCCTCCCAGAGCGCTAAGAACCTTGGCGTGATCCTGGACAACAAACTGTCGTTCTCAACTAATATCAAGGCGGTGGCCCGTTCCTGTAGGTTCATGCTCTACAACATCCGCAGAGTACGACCCTGCCTCACACAGGAAGCGGCGCAGGTCCTAATCCAGGCACTTGTCATCTCCCGTCTGGATTACTGCAACTCGCTGTTGGCTGGGCTCCCTGCCTGTGCCATTAAACCCCTACAACTCATCCAGAACGCCGCAGCCCGTCTAGTGTTCAACCTTCCCAAGTTCTCTCACGTCACCCCGCTCCTCCGCTCTCTCCACTGGCTTCCAGTTGAAGCTCGCATCCGCTACAAGACCATGGTGCTTGCCTACGGAGCTGTGAGGGGAACGGCACCTCAGTACCTCCAGGCTCTGATCAGGCCCTACACCCAAATAAGGGCACTGCGTTCATCCACCTCTGGCCTGCTCGCCTCCCTACCACTGAGGAAGTACAGTTCCCGCTCAGCTCAGTCAAAACTGTTCGCTGCTCTGGCTCCCCAATGGTGGAACAAACTCCCTCACGACGCCAGGACAGCGGAGTCAATCACCACCTTCCGGAGACACCTGAAACCCCACCTCTTTAAGGAATACCTAGGATAGGATAAAGTAATCCTTCTCACCCCCCCCTTAAAATATTTAGATGCACTATTGTAAAGTGGTTGTTCCACTGGATGTCATAAGGTGAATGCACCAATTTGTAAGTCGCTCTGGATAAGAGCGTCTGCTAAATGACTTAAATGTAAATGTAAATGTAATGTATGTTTCCCAGGCAGAACCTGTGGAGGGCGCTGTGCAAAGAATGTCCAATAGATGGCAACTAAGAGCTGTCATGACATTAAGTTTTCCAGGTACAATATTTTGCCATATAAATAGCTCTCTCACTGCTCCGAGTCATTGAAGAGAAATGGAGAGAAATGTAGAAGGAGAAAAAGGTTTGTCCTTACCCAGCCAGCTCCTGTTCAAGTAGACAGATACGAAGACAGGAGGAACAGTGAAGAAGTCCACCACTGAGTTGACCTCCAGCCAGAACCACAGCTTATCATTGGCTGCTATGAACTGAAGGAGAAATAGAAGGGGAACACTTCACTTAAAGCCTGCACGTATACTGTATTATGTTGATGCAGTTATTGTGTATTACAGGGGAAGGCAACTAGAATCAGCCGCAGGATGATTTTTGTCGGAGCAGATCGTCGGGGGAAGGGAACATAATTATAATAATTTGTACTATGCAAATTGACCACAACTAAGCTCAAAAAGAGATTGTATTTCAACAATTTCATACCTGGATTACTGAACATTGAGACACGATCACATGCATCTTTTTAAAAATGTATTTGTGAGAATACTTGGAAACGGATTACCTCAATAAATAAATAAATTCCGGTTGATTTCGGTCTTTTTTGACCAAAAACAAAACTCAACAAACAAATGTTGTCGTTTATTTGTACTAAAAACTGATGTATTGGAAGACTTCTCATTGGCTGCTATGAACTGAAGGGAGACATAGAAGTAACAATTCATGGGGGTAACACATTCCTTAAAATCCATGTCGCAGGTTAAATGTGTTGCTTCTATTTCTCATTCAGTTCATAGCAGGCTGTAGGTACAATGACTTACGACGCCATCATAATGTATTTTAACAGTTATCAGGAGCATTTATGGCCACTTTACAATGTGCTATTATCTCATAAAGATCATCGCTGAATGGAAAACAGAGGTGTTAAACTTAAATCTAATTATTTTATTTTATAGAGTTCAAGTATAGTTCTTATTGTATTATTTGAACCTTGAGCATATAGCAACATAATACATGCATTTCATATACTGTATCTAAGTATAAGATGTACAGTGCATTCAGGCCTTCTGCTCAGGATTCAAACCTGTCACCTATTTTTGTTCTTATGTTCTTATGTTGGTAACCCATTGTATAAAAGTGATACTCCCCTTGAAGCCGGTGTTTGGAGGATATATTGGTACGGTTTGCCGGCACTTGACTTCGTCTCGGGCCTAACAACACATGTGCCAATATATCCTCCAAACACCGGCTTCTAGGGCCTTATCACTTAAGTAACTTGTGGAATAGAAACCGTCTCGAACGTGGTTTTAACCCATCAGCATTCAGGACCCACATGTTGTATAAAACATGTTAACCCTCAGGCGAGGGCTGTTTCTAGATCACTTTCCTGACATCCTTCCCTGACATACAGCATGATGTTTGTGAATAGTCAGTGTTGTGATTCATGTGGAGTTGTGGCTGAATAAGCAGCTTAGCACTTTATTCATTCATCGAGGGTTTCAGGCAGGCTTTTTCTCCAATGGCTTTGGGCACCAAGTCAGTACTATGTCAATACAGCTCCCACCATTAGAGAGATGGGTGTGTGTGCACGTGGCGTTTATAGGGCTTTAGTACTTACCCGCAAGCCAAAGTAGAGGAGGAAGAAGACATTGAAGAACATGTCGATCTGTAACGTGAAATCTTTGTAGAAATTCTGACAGGATTCTATGGGACTGTAAAAAAGACAAAAAGAAGAAAAGGTCACATAAATATTCATACTCTATTACAATATTATAAACTGGGTGGGTCGAGCCCTGAATGTTGACTGGCTGACAGCCGTGGTATATCAGACCGATTCCACGGCTATGACGAAACATTTATTTTTACTGTTCTAATTACCTTGGTAACCAGTTTATAATAGCAATAAGGCCCCTCGGGGGTTTGTGGTATACGAGCTAATATACCACAGCTAAGGGCTGTGTCCAGGCACTGCGTGATGCGTCGTGCATTAGAATAGCCCTTAGTCATGGTATATTGGCCATATACCACACCCCCCTTGTCTTATTGTTAAATATATGTCACAGTCTGGGGTACCACACGTAGCCAGGGGATTTCAGAAGATGCAAACAGAACAAACCTACACACTACTGTGTAGTCCTAAGTATAGCCTAGTAAACCAGTCTTTATGTTTGCCTTATGATTAACCAGTAAGTAAGTAAGCAATACTAACCAACATGCCACTCCATAAATGGTACAATTGAGTTTTTGCATGGAAAATAAGACATCCAAATTCACCACAGTGGTTGTGAGCAACAGACATGAATATTCAATATGTGAGTTGGTTGCCTAATGGCATTTATAGGCTCATTCAGACAGTCAACAGTGAAGGACAGCATGTCCTCACAGCAAAACGAATGGCTAGTGTATTGAGAAGCCCAGTGGGAGCAAGAGAATGTGGGTTTGAATGGTTCCCAGGGGTAGAAGACTAAGAGAGAGAGAGGGGTTTGATCATCATCGTCTACTTAACATTAAAACATCTTAATGGGGGGGGGTTGTGTGAATAATTATTATGACATGGGAACAAAGACTGCTGTTTTGATGGCTAGGTGATTTATGAGTAAGTTAAGTATGTCTTAGCAGAGCAGTCTTTAACATGGCATGAATCTTGGCCTGTGGCCAAACAGATTTAAATGTGTTAATATGGATAAAGAGTTAGAACAGCCCCTAAATGATTTAATTGAGTTAAAAGCTGTTTTTTTCTCTGAGATGGCCACCCAGTCAGTGGACAGAGGTTAATAGGGTTGGACCACTCAGTAGAATTGCCATTGATCCGGTCTGAATACACAATTATTTACACACTACTAATGTCCAATCTTCTATAAAACTAACAGTGATGTGAAAACAAACTCAACTATGAATCGCACAGCGAATCCATACATATATTGTGCTGAGTTGATCAACTTAAATTTACATTTGGTCCATATGGGTTTGGTGGTGTATGGTCTTGTAAGCCCCCTGAATGGACTGGACTCAGGAAATAGATTACATTTAATCAGAGATTAAAAGCACAGAACATCCTTCTAATTGCCCCTAATGCTACAAGTGAAATATTTTGGCTGCTTACGCTACTCCCCTCCTCTTCATCATCATCACTAGCAACCCAGGCAGATGCTTCGTTCTATAGTGCACACAAAGTGAAAACAACATTTGGCCATGTGGCAGGCAAATTCCAGAAAGTGTGCCCTCATTCCGGCTAAACACTGACCCGCCTGTCAAGGCTTTTCAATAACACAGGAAGTGCTTAAGAACAGACCCCTTGATTGGCTATTTGAAAATAGCTAGTCAGCATTGAGCTAAACTGAGTGAGCTCAGCTGTGAATGCTCCTGGCGCACCCAAAAAAAGTGGGAAGCCAGTTTGGATTTGGCTTCACACCAATCACATCACACTGGAAGCCAACCATAAATGTATACATTGTGCCCCTGGCCTGAGAGGATTGAAGTTCAACATGTAGCTACGTATAGCTGGCCTGGCACATCGTTGCCCATGAAAGGAAGTTAGGCCAGTGAGCAAGAATTTTAGCCAGGTAGCCTAGGACAACAAAAACTAAAAAGCGTGTACTGTATGACAAGTCATAGACTGTTTAGGCAACATGAAAGAGGACGGCATTGGTATTTCTCTATAAGTAGGGTGAGACAACATGTCTTTTCTACTTGCACACACACAGAAATCAGTACCAGGGCCAGCCACATCATATTTAGCTTATGATGATTGGACTAAATCGTTTTTTGTATCTTTTAGTTGTCACTGTATTAGACTAAGCATAGGTGATTAGATAATGTTGAAGTTGAAATGGTGCTGGAATAGTGGAGGCAGCAACTGTTTTCTTTGCAACTTGAAGTAACTCTAAATCAATAGTTGTTTAGTTAAAATGTTGGAAACATTAACTTGCTTGACCATGCTATAATTGTTTGTTACATGCAATATGTTTTGTGGACTTCACCGGACAGATGTTGCTCTCTGATTTTGTGATGAAACAAAGGTGTGATTGAATTTATTCTGCCACTGTGTCTTCTTGTTGTCTTGGCATTAGGCCTATATATCACGGTGGCAAGGCATATGAACTAACAGGTTATATGCCAAACAAAGCAATTCAAATTGTACTAGTCACATACGTCAAATACAACAGGGAAATGTTTGCTTACGAGCCCCTAACCAACAATGAAGGTTAAAATGTTCAAACGTTCATAGATGACCAGCAGGGTCAAATAATAATAATCACAGTGGTTGTAGAGGGTGCAACAGGTCGGCACCTCAGGTGTAAATTGTCAGTTGGCTTTTCATAGCCGATCATTCAGAGTTAAAGACAGCAGGTGCGGTAGAGAGAGAGAGTTGAAAACAGCAGGACTGGGACAAGGTAGCATGTCCGGTGAAAAGGTCAGGGTTCCATAGCCGCAGGCAGAGCAGTTGAGGTGGGAAAGGCTAGTGTGGAGTGCAATAGAGATTGCATCATCTGTGGATCTGTTGGGGTGGTATGCAAATTGGAGATGGTCTTTCTGGGACAATGGTGTTGATGTGAGCCATGACCAGCCTTTCAAAGCACTTCATGGCTACAGACGTGAGTGCTACGGGTCGGTAATCATTTCAGCAGGTTACCTTAGTGTTCTTGGGCACAGGCACTATGGTGGTCTGCTTAAAAGATGTTGGTATTACAGACTCGGACAGGGAGAGGTTGAAAATGTCAGTGAAGGCAGTTGGTAAGCGCATGCTCGCAACACGCATCCTGGTATACCGTCTGGCCCTGCAGCCTTGTGAATGTTGACCTGTTTAAACGTCTTACTCACATTGGCTGCGGAGAGAGTGATCACACAGTCTTTCATAACAGCTGGGGGTCTCACGCATGGTTCAGTGTTATTTGCCTTGAAGTGAGTATAGAAGGTATTTAGCTCGTCTGGTAGGCTCGTGTCATTGGGCAGCACTCGGCTGTGCTTCCTTTTGTAGGCTGTAATTGTTTGCAAACTATGCCACATCCGACGAGTGTCAAAGCCAGTGTAGTACGATTTGATCTTAGTCCTGTATTGACACTTTGCCTGTTTGATGGTTCATCGGAGGGCATAGCGACATTTCTTATAAGCTTCCGGGTTAGAGTCCCACTCCTTGAAAGCGGCAGCTCTCCCCTTAAGCTCAGTGCGGATGTTGCCTGTAATCCATGGTTTCTGGTTGGGGTATGTACGTACGATCACTGTGGAGACAATGTCATCGATGCACTTTTTTATGAAGCCAATGACAGATGTGGTCTACTCCTCAATGCCATCGGAGGGATCCCGGAACATATTCCAGTCTGTGCGAGCAAAACAATCCTGTAGTTTAGCATCTGCTTCCTCTGACCACTTTTTTATTGATCTAGTCACTGGTGCTTCCTGCTTTAATTTATGCTTGTAAGCAGGAATCAGGAAGTTTTTTTTCTCTGTTTGCACAATTAACATGCTGACAGAAATTTGTTAAAAAAGGATTTAAGTTTCCCTGCATTGAAGTCCCCGGCTACGAGGAGCATCGCCTCTGGGTGAGCGTTTTCTTGTTTGCTTATGGCGGAATACAACTCATTCAATGCTGTCTTAGTGCCAGCCTCTGACTGTGGTGATATGTAAAACAGCTACGAAAAATACAGATGAGAACTCTCTAGGTAGATAGTGTGGTCTACGGCATGAGATACTCTACCTCAGGCGAGCAATAGTTCGAGACTTCCTTAGATATCATAGTCCGCCACCCCTTGTCTTACCAAACACCGCTGTTCTATCCTGGCAATACAGCGTATAACCAACCAGCTGTATGTTGATATTGTCATCGTTCAGCCACGACTCCGTGAAGCATAAGATATTACAGTTTTGAATGTCCTGTTGGTAATTTAATCTTACAAGTAGGTCATCAATTTTATTCTCCAAAGATTGCACATTTGCTAGCAGAATGGAAGGTAGTGGGGGTTTATTAGATCGCCTATGAATTCTCAAAAGGTACAATCAGTTGGGGGACACGTAAATGTCTGCCTTATTCTCTGGCACCATTTTTATAACACATAGGTTTAAAAATGGATTTTTCTGTTCTAGCTCGATTCCCCCTGTGATTTAACCTACACACCACTACTGGAAGAAACATTTTTTAAATGGTCGGGGTTAAGCCATAATTTCGACTTTGTGGCTGTGTTAACTAGTGAGGAGCCTGTTTTATAGAGGATCTAGAAATAGATGTAAATACAGGCCTGGCTGACACACCAAGTTACTGTACAAAGACAGAGTCAGCATTAACACCACCACCACCCCTCCCTCCCCATCCCTGTATAAACTGGCTAGGCATAGTAGCTCCAGATTTACAGCTTAACCAACCAAACAATGAGATGGCAATTTCAGCATCTGAAATTGAAAGATATGATTGTGAGACAGAATTACTGCGGTACCAAAATAAACCACTCTGCATCCAAATAAAATCATAAAAAAAATAACCGGACTGATTAAATATAATTTATACATCACTGACAGACTCCTGAAGACCCTTGTGTGCATGTGTGTACTGACGGTTGGGAAAAATAGACTTATTACACCTGCAGCCTATACCATAAACCTGAGAGAGAGAGAGAGAGAGAGAGAGAGAGAGAGAGAGAGAGAGAGAGAGAGAGAGAGAGAGAGAGAGAGAGAGAGAGAGAGAGAGAGAGAGAGAGAGAGAGAGAGACAGAGAGAGAGACAGAGAGAGAGAGACAGAGAGATAGAGAGACAGAGAGATAGAGAGACAGAGAGAGAGACAGAGAGAGAGAGACAGAGAGAGTTTGTTGTTTTTCACTTTATATATGCACTTTGTATGTTGTCTACCTCACTTGCTTTGGCAATGTTAACACATGTTTCCCATGCCAATAAAGCCCTTGAATTGAATTGAATTGAGAGAGACAGAGAGACAGAGAGAGAGAGAGAGAGAGAGAGAGAGAGAGAGAGAGAGAGAGAGAGACAGAGAGAGAGAGAGAGACAGAGAGACAGAGAGAGACAGAGAGAGAGAGAGAGACAGAGACAGAGAGAGAGAGAGAGAGAGAGAGAGAGAGAGAGAGAGAGAGAGAGAGAGAGAGAGAGAGAGAGAGAGAGTTTGTTGTTTTTCACTTTATATATGCACTTTGTATGTTGAGAGAGCTTTGGCAATGTTAACACATGTTTCCCATGCCAATAAAGCCCTTGAATTGAATTGAGAGAGAGAGAGAGAGACAGAGAGAGAGAGAGAGAGAGAGAGAGAGAGAGAGAGAGAGACAGAGAGAGAGAGAGAGAGAGAGAGAGAGAGAGACAGAGACAGAGAGAGAGAGAGAGAGAGAGAGAGAGAGAGAGAGAGAGAGAGAGAGACAGAGACAGAGACAGAGACAGACAGACAGCTCCCATGGGCGTTGGGGACAATTTGTCTTATATAGCACACAGCACCGGGCTGCTTCTAGGCCAGGTGGAAATTGCCTGAGATGTGGGTGCCTTCAGAAATTAACTCTGGTCTGCTTGTGTTTCAGTTGGAGGGTAGTTAGTTGGAGAGAGAGAGTATGGACTTTACAGTAGGTGGCTCCAGTTTTTGGTAGAAAAGCTGTAAGTCCAGAGGACATTCTGCAATGAGAGACACACACACACACACACACAGACACACACACACACACACACACACACACACACACAGACACACAGAGACACAGAGAGAGAGACAGACACAGAGACAGAGACAGACAGACAGCTCCCATGGGCGTTGGGGACAATTTGTCTTATATAGCACACAGCACCGGGCTGCTTCAAGGCCAGGTGGAAATTGCCTGAGATGTGGGTGCCTTCGGAAATTAACTCTGGTCTGCTTGTGTTTCAGTTGGAGGGTAGTTAGTTGGAGAGAGAGAGTATGGACTTTACACAAGGTGGCTCCAGTTTTTGGTCAGAAAACTGTAAGTCCAGAGGACATTCTGCAATGTCACACACACACACACACACACACACACACACACACACACACACACACACACACACACACACACACACACACACACACACACACACACACACACACACACACACACACACACACACACGCACACAAGCACACACAAACTCTCTCACACACACATGCAAACACACACTTGCACATACACTCACACACTCACACTCACATGCTCACTACCACACACACTGCAAATAAACACACTCACACACAAACTCACTCACTCACTCACATCACTCACTCACACGCTCACTCACGCTCACACACGCTCAACCACTCACGCACGCACGCTCCCTCCCTCACACTCTCACTCACTCACACTCACAATCTCATACACACACACAAACTCTCTCACATACACTCGTTCTCACTCACTCTTTCTCACACACACACATGCTCACTCACATCTCAAACACTCTCGCACACGCTCATCTCTTACTCACAAACGCTCACTCACTCTCACACACACACACACACACACACGCTAACTCACACATTCACTCGCTCTCACACACACTCGCTCTCACACACTATCACACACACACGCTCACATACACTCACACACACACACATTCACTACACACACTCACACACACACACACACACAGCACACTCACAAACTCATTCACTGTCACACACACATGCACTCACACACACACACGCTCACATACACTCACACACGCTCTCACACTCACATGCTCACTCACTCTCTCACACACACTCACTCACTCACTCACTCACAAACACACACACACATTCTCACTCACACGCTCACACACGCTCACTCACTCACTCTCACATCACTCACTCACTCACTCTCACACACGCTCGCTCACTCACGCTCACACACACTCACACACACTCACACTCTCACCCACTCTCACACACGCTCACTCACTCTCACTCACTCACTCACTCACTCACTCACACACTCACTCACTCACACACTCGCTCTCACATACACTCGTTCTCACACACACTCTTTCTCACACACACACATGCTCACTCACACACGCTCGCTCAAACACTCTCGCACACGCTCACTCACGCTTGCTTACTCTCACAAACGCTCACTCACTCTCACACACACACACACGCTCACTCACTCTCACACACGCTAACTCACACATTCACTCGCTCTCACACACACTCGCTCTCACACACTATCACTCACACACACGCTCACATACACTCACACACGCTCACTCACACATTCACTAGCTCTCACACACACTCACTCTCACACACACACACACACGCTCACGCTCACTCTCACACACGCTCACTCATTCACTGTCACACACACACTCACTCACACACACACACTCACACACACGCTCACTCTCCACCATGCTCACTCACTCTCACACACGCTCACTCACTCACTCTCACACACACTCAAGCTCACACACACACACTCCCTCAGACACACTCACTCACTCACACGCTCACTCATTCACTCACTCTCACACACACTCACTCTCACACACGCTCGCTCTCACACACGCTCACCCACTCTTACACACGCTCACCTACTCTCACACACGCTCACTCTCACACACACTCACTCACTCTCACACACACTCACTCACACACACTCACTCTCACACGTGCACACTCACTCACTAACTCTCACACGTGCACAGGCTCACTCACACTCACTCACACTCACTCACACACACACTCTCACACATGCACATTCACCCTCACACTCACTCACGCTCACAGAATCACTCATGCTCACAGGATCACTCAAGCTCACACGCTCGCTCACTCACTCACGATCACATGCTAACTCACACTCACTCACATGCTAACTCACACAACCTCCCTCTCTCCCTCTCACACACTCACTCTCTCACGCTCACTTGCTCTCTCACACTCATTCGCTCACACGCACACACTCACTCACAAGTGCACAGTCATTCACTCTCACACGTGCACACTCACTCTCACACGTGTACACTCACTCTCACACGCGTAAACTCACTCATTCGCACACGTGCACACGCACACACTCACTCACACACGCGCACACTCACTCTCACAAGCGCATACTCACTCTCACAAGCGCACACTCACTCTCACAAGCGCACACTCACTCTCACAAGCGCACACTCACTCTCACAAGCGCACAGTCACTTTCACAAGCGCACACTCACTCTCACACGCGCACACTCACTCTCACACGCTCTCGTTCACACGCATGCTCTCTCTCTCACACGCATGCTCCCTCACTCACACGCACGCTCGCTCTCACACGCGCAAGCTCACTCGCTCTCACTCGCACATGCTCCCTCGCTCTCACACGCGCACACTCACTCACACGCGCACACTCACACATGCACACTGTGGTGGTAATAGAACAGAGTGTGGTGTCCCTGCGGCTGCAGAGTGGAGGTCTATTTCAGGACAGAAATGTTTCCTCACGTTAACCTCCTCTGACTAGACATTAGGCCTGAAGAAGTCCACAGAGGTAGAAACAAGCCTACAGGGGAGGAACAGGGGACAGATGAACACTAAAAATACCCCAGTAACACCTTCCTTCAGTCAGCACAGCAGATCCCAGTCCCGTGTGTGTGTGTTAGCCTTCTGCCGACCTTGGCTGTCTCCTCCAGGCACAGCAAGGTTGCTCTCTCACAGAGAGAAAACAATCACAACAACAGACTCCATGGTTTACTACTGGTTTAATGGTTTACTACTGCTTTACTACTGGTTCAATGGTTTACTACTGCTTTACTACTGGTTTAATGGTTTACTACTGCTTTACTACTGGTTCAATGGTTTACTACTGCTTTACTACTGGTTTACTACTGGTTTACTACTGGTTTAATGGTTTACTACTGCTTTACTACTGGTTCAATGGTTTACTACTGCTTTACTACTGGTTTACTACTGGTTTACCACTGGTTTAATGGTTTACTACTGCTTTACTACTGGTTCAATGGTTTACTACTGCTTTACTACTGGTTCAATGGTTTACTACTGCTTTACTGCTGGTTCAATGGTTTACTACTGCTTTACTACTGGTTCAATGGTTTACTACTGCTTTACTACTGGTTTAGTACTGATTTACTACTGGTTTAATGGTTTACTACTGGTTTACTACTGGTTTAGTACTGATTTACTACTGGTTTAATGGTTTACTACTGGTTTAGTACTGATTTACTACTGGTTTAATGGTTTACTACTGGTTTAGTACTGATTTACTACCGGTTTAATGGTTTACTACTGGTTTAGTACTGATTTACTACTGGTTTAATGGTTTACTGCTGGTTTAGGATTGATGTACTACTGGTTTAATGGTTTACTACTGGTTTATTGGTTTACTACTGGTTTAGTATTGATTTACTACTCGTTTCATGGTTTACTACTGGTTTATTGGTTTACTACTGGTTTAGTATTGATTTACTACTGGATTCATGGGGTTGCTTTGCTGCAGGAGGGACTGGTGCACTTCACAAAATAGATAGCAGCATGAGGTTTGAAAATTATGTGGATATATTGAAGCAACATTTCAAGACTTCAGTCTGGAAGTTAAAGCTTGATTGTGAATCGGTCTTCCAAATGGACAATGAACCCGAATCACACTTCCAAAGTTGTGGCAAAATGGCTTAAGGACAACAAAGTCAAGGTATTGGAGTGGTCTACAATTCTTGGCTGATTTCTTTTGATTTTCCCATGATGTCAAGCAAAGACACAGTGAGTTTGAAAGTAGGCCTTGAAATAAATCCACAGGTACACCTCCAATTGATTCAAATGATGTCAATTCGCCTGTCAGAAGCTTCTATGCCATGACATCATTTTCTGGAATTTTCCAAGCTGTTTCAAGGCACAGTCAACTTAGTGTATATAAACTACTGACCCACAGGAATTGTGGTACAGTGAATTATAAGTGAAATAATCTTTCTGTAAACAATTGTTGAAAAATGACTTGTGTCATGCAGAAAGTAGATGTCCTAACCGACTTGCCAGAACTATAGTTTGTTGACAAGAAATTAGTGGAGTGGTGGAAAAACTGTTTTAATGACTTCAACAGTGTATGTAAACTTCCGACTTCAACTGTATTACCTCAATTTCCTCGACTAACCGGTGCCAACGCACAGTCCCTGTACCCCCCGTACATAGCCTCCACATTGACTCTGTCCCTGTACTCCCTATACGTAGCCTCCACATTGACTCTGTCCCAGTACACCCTGTACATAGCCTCCACATTGACTCTGTCCCAGTACACCCTGTACATAGTCTCCACATTGACTCTGACCCAGTAACCCCTGTACATAGCCTCCACATTGACTCTGACCGAGTACCCCCTGTACATAGCCTCCACATTGACTCTGTACCAGTACACCCTGTACATAGCCTCCACATTGACTCTGTCCCAGTACTCCCTGTACGTAGCCTCCACATTGACTCTGTCCCAGTACACCCTGTACATAGCCTCCACATTGACTCTGACCCAGTACCCCCTGTACATAGCCTCCACATTGACTCTGACCGAGTACCCCCTGTACATAGCCTCCACATTGACTCTGTCCCAGTACACCCTGTACATAGCCTCCACATTGACTCTGTCCCAGTACACCCTGTACATAGCCTCCACATTGACTCTGACCCAGTACCCCCTGTACATAGCCTCCACATTGACTCTGACCGAGTACCCCCTGTACATAGCCTCCACATTGACTCTGTACCAGTACACCCTGTATATAGCCTCCACATTGACTCTGTCCCAGTACCCCCTGTATATAGCCTCCACATTGACTCTGTACCAGTACACCCTGTTACAGAAAAAACCCAGATAAAAATACAACCAGGATGTCACGCCTTGGTCATTGTATTTTGTGTTTTCGGTATATATTTGGTCAGGCCAGGGTGTGACATGGGGTTTTGTTGTTGTATTTCGTATTGGGGTTTTTGTATTATTGGGATTGTGAATGATTAGCGGTGTGTCTAGTTAGGCTTGGCTGCCTGAGGCGATTCTCAATCAGAGTCAGGTGATTCTCGTTGTCTCGGATTGGGAACCGTATTTAGGTAGCCTGAGTTTCACTTTGTATTTTGTGGGTGATTGTTCCTGTCTCTGTGTAGTGTTCACCAGATAGGCTGTAATAGTTTCACGTTCCGTTTGTTGTTTTCATCTTTCAGTTATTTCATGTACCGCATTTCATTCATTAAAGTCATGAGTAACCAACACGCTGCATTTCGGTCCGACTCTCTTCCTTCAACAGACGAACGCCGTTACAGAATCACCCACCACTCACGGACCGAGCAGCGAGTTAACAGGCAGCAGCGAAAGGAGGACGTTATGGACGGTAGAGGCATGGAGTATACGACGTGGGAAGAAATCGACAGGTGGGCGGCCGACCCAGAGAGAGTGCAGGTGCCCGTCTGGGATTCGCTGCAGCAATGCGAAGAGAGCTATAGGCGAATGGAGTGGAAAAGGAGAACACGGCGGCGCAGAGCGAAACCCTAAAGTCAACCAAAAAAATATATTGGGGGGGGGGGGGGGGGCTCAGGGAGAGTATGGCTGAGTCAGGAGATAGACCTGAGCCAACTCTCCTTGTTTATCGTGAGGAGCCAAGGAGGAGACCAGAACCAGAGCCGGTGTTAGAGGTGAGCGAAGCAGAGACTGTGAAGGAGTTAATGGGGAAAGTGGAGTGGAGAGTAATGAGGGACTTGCTAGCTTGGTGCTATAGATACGATATTCGTCCGACGGACCGTGTCGGGGATTTGATAGCACCTGAGTTAGCGCTCTATACTCAACCTGAGGTGCGTGTTAGTCGGCTGGTGAAGTTGGTGCCAGCCTCACGCACCAGGCCTCCTGTGCACATCACCAGCCTTGCATGTCCTGTGCCTACACTACTCTCAAGATCTCCAGTACGCCTTCACGGTCACGCCCATCCTGAGCCACCTTCACACTCCAGTCCTCCGGTGGCAGCTCCCAGCACCAGGCTTCCTGTGCGTGTCCTCGATCCTGTAGCACCAGTTCCAGCACCACGCACCAGGCCTCCAGTGCGCCTCGCCTGTTCAGGGCAGCCAGAGCCTGTCTCCTCTCCAGTCTGCCCAGCGTCTCCAGTCTGCCCAGCACCGCCAGTCTGCCCAGTGCCGCCAGTGCCACCAGTCTGCCCAGCGCCGCCAGTGCTCCCAGTCTGCCCAGCGCCGCCAGTGCTCCCAGTCTGCCCAGTGCTCCCAGTCTGCCCAGTGCCGCCAGTGCTCCCAGTCTGCCCAGTGCCGCCAGTCTGCCCAGCGCCGCCAGTGTTCCCAGTCTGCCCAGCGCCGCCAGTGCTCCCAGTCTGCCCAGCGCCGCCAGTGCTCCCAGTCTGCCCAGCGCCACCAGTGCTACCAGTCTGCCCAGCGTCGCCAGTCTGCCCAGCACCGCCAGTCTGCCCAGCGTCGCCAGTCTGCCCAGCGTCGCCAGTCTGCCCAGCGTCGCCAGTCTGCCCAGCGCCGCCAGTCTGCCCAGCGTCGCCAGTCTGCCAGGATCCGCCAGCAGTGCCAGTCAGCCAGGATCTGCCAGTCTGCAGAGAGCTGTCAGCCTGCATGGAGCAGTCAGAGCTGTCAGTCTGCATGAAGCAGCCAGAGCTATCAGTCTGTAAGAAGCAGCCAGAGCTGTCAGTCTGCATAGAGCAGCTAGATCCGCCAGTCAGCCATGATCTTCTAGATCTGCCAGACAACCAGTCTCTTCCAGATCTGCCAGACAACCAGTCTCTTCCAGATCTGCCAGTCAACCAGAATCTTCCAGATCTGCTAGTCAACCTGAATCTTCCAGTTCCGCCAGCCAGCCAGGATTTACCGGAGCCTACTACCTGCCTGAGCTTCATCTCAGTGCTGGGCTTCATCTCAGTACTGGGCTTCCTCTCAGTACTGGGCTTCCTCTCAGTACTGGGCTTCCCCTCTGTCCCGGGCTGCCCCTCAGTCCCGGGCTGCTTCTGTCCCGAGATGCCCCTCTGTCCCGAGCTGCCCCTCTGTCCCGAGCTGCCCCTCTGTCCCGAGCTGCCCCTATGTCCTGAGCTGCCCCTCTGTCCCGAGCTGCCCCTCTGTCCCGAGCTGCCCCTCTGTCCCGAGCTGCCCCTCAGTCCCGAGCTGCCCCTCAGTCACGAGCTGCCCCTCAGTCCAGTGGGGATCTGGGTGAAGACTATTAGGCCATGGTCGGCGGAGAGGGTGGATTATCCCAGGACGCGAAGGGGAGGAGTGGGGTCCACGTCCCGAGCCGGAGCCGCCACCATGGACAGACACCCACCCGGACCCTCCCTAAGGTTTTGAGGTGCGTCCGGGAGTCCGCACCTTAGGGGGGGGGGGGTTCTGTCACGCCTTGGTCATTGTATTTTGTGTTTTCGGTATATATTTGGTCAGGCCAGGGTGTGACATGGGGTTTTGTTGTTGTATTTCGTATTGGGGTTTTTGTATTATTGGGATTGTGAATGATTAGCGGTGTGTCTAGTTAGGCTTGGCTGCCTGAGGCGATTCTCAATCAGAGTCAGGTGATTCTCGTTGTCTCGGATTGGGAACCGTATTTAGGTAGCCTGAGTTTCACTTTGTATTTTGTGGGTGATTGTTCCTGTCTCTGTGTAGTGTTCACCAGATAGGCTGTAATAGTTTCACGTTCCGTTTGTTATTTTCGTCTTTCAGTTATTTCATGTACCGCATTTCATTCATTAAAGTCATGAGTAACCAACACGCTGCATTTCGGTCCGACTCTCTTCCTTTAACAGACGAACGCCGTTACACAGGAAGTGCCGCATTTTTTGAAACCGCCTCATGGCAATGACTCCTTATATGGCTGTGGAGGAGCTAGGAGTCAGCTTACTTTTTCCACGTTTTCCCCAAGGTGTCTGCAGCATTGTGACGTATTTGTAGGCATATCATTGGAAGATTGACCCTAAGAGACTACATTTACCAGGTGGTCGCTTGGTGTCCTCCGGTGCAATTATTGCGTAATCTCCAGCTGCAAGTACTTTTCCGTTTGCTACTGAGGAGAAACCCAACTGCCAAGAAGGATTTATCATCAAATATATATGTGAAAAACACCTTGAGGATGATTCTAAACAACGTTTGCCATGTTTCTGTCGATATTATGGAGTTAATATTTTTCTTAGCCAAAAGTGATGAACAAAACGGAGGGATTTCTCCTACACAAATAATATTTTTGGAAAAAATGAACATTTGGTATCTAACTGGGAGTCTCCTGAGTGAAAGCATCTGAAGTTCTTCAAAGGTAAATTATTTTATTTGAATGCTTTTCTTGTTTTTGTGAAAATGTTGCCTGCTGAATGCTAGGCTTAATGCTATGCTAGGCTATCAATACTCTTACACAAATGCTTGTGTAGCTTTGGTTGAAAAGCATATTTTGAAAATCTGAGATGACAGTGTTGTTAAAAAAAGGCTACGCTTGTGTTTCAATATATTTATTTCATTTAATTTAATTTGCAATTTTCATGAATAGGAAACGTTGCGTTATGGTAATGTGCTTGAGGCTATGATTACGCTCCCGGATACGGGATTGCTCGTCGCTGGAGGTTAAGGGCTTGTAAAGTAAGCATATCACTCACTGTAAGGTCTACACCTGTTGGTCAAGGGCTTGTAAGTAAGCATATCACTGTAAGGTCTACAGCTGTTTATTTGGCGCATGTGACAAATAAAATGTGATTTGACCTACAGAGATGGACCAGAACACCATGTTTTCCCATAGCTGGTTAATGGAACTAATGGCACCACCTACAGAGATGGACCAGAACACCATGTCTTCCCATAGCTGGTTAATGGAACTAATGGCACCACCTACAGGGATGGACCAGAACACCATGTCTTCCCATAGCTGGTTAATGGAACTAATGGCACCACCTACAGAGATGGACCAGAACACCATGTTTTCCCATAGCTGGTTAATGGAACTAATGGCACCACCTACAGAGATGGACCAGAACACCATGTCTTCCCATAGCTGGTTAATGGAACTAATGGCACCACCTACAGGGATGGACCAGAACACCATGTCTTCCCATAGCTGGTTAATGGAACTAATGGCACCACCTACAGAGATGGACCAGAACACCATGTCTTCCCATAGCTGGTTAATGGAACTAATGGCACCACCTACAGAGATGGACCAGAACACCATGTCTTCCCATAGCTGGATAATGGAACTAATGGCACCACCTACAGAGATGGACCAGAACACCATGTCTTCCCATAGCTGCATAATGGAACTAATGGCACCACCTACAGAGATGGACCAGAACACCATGTCTTCCCATAGCTGGTTAATGGAACTAATGGCACCACCTACAGAGATGGACCAGAACAGGTTAGTACTTCAATGAGTGATTTAGGCTAAGGCACCACAACTAAAATAAAAGTGATTCATCACCTGACAGGGCATTGGACAATTAAAAGCTTCTCTGGGAGTCTAAAAATAACATGTCCTTTTTTATTTATCCTAAATCCCCTCTGCAGAGACGTCCCTCACAGTCACACAACAACACACATGCACATCGCGCACGAACACACACACAATCACAGCACTAATATCGTCCTCTTTTGTTAAACAGACCGGGCCATGCTCAGACAGGCAGCCTTTAAACTGACTGGGGAACAGCTTGTGGATAACAAGATATAGCACTTAACAACAGTGTGCACCTGAACCACAGCCTGAGCCTGCTGATCTGGGGTCAGATCAGTGAAAGGGAAATCAACATCAACACAAGGCAGAAGAGTGTCTCTGATTGGCAATACTGAACAGAACCATCCTGGTATATCGAGTATGCACCGTCAAAAATGTTCTCGGGAAAAACACACAGCCTTAAACCTACAACACACACACACACACACACACACACACACACACGTTACAAAACCAAACCACATCCCCATCACAGCCCTTTGAACATAAAGCCAATTATGTGATAAAAGCCTCCATGCTTATATAAATGCAAATAAAACGACAGGACTTTCCTTATCTATCTGCCCATTCACTGATTAAACTAACATTGTTCTCAACTTCCATTAACTCCAAGCTGCTCTGTCTGGGTTGTGTTGTTGATGTGGTTATTCTACCCAACTTAGATGAATGCACTAACTGCAAGTTGCTCTGGATAAGAGCGTCTGCTAAATGACCAAAATATACAAAAATGTACAAATATGTAAAAGTAATGATGCAGGTGTTACATTCAGACTACATCTCTGGAGGAATATACAATAGCTGGGAACAATTTATCATGTTATTTTTTCTGCTAAAGAGCCTGCAGTATGTCTGGGCTTTGTGACAGGGAAGAAAATGAACACGGCATGACCATGGGTATAATGTTGAAGATGGCTGGAGACTAGATGTTATATAGGAGGTGGATGGAGACTAGATGTTATATAGGAGGTGGATGGAGACTAGATGTTATATAGGAGGTGGATGGAGACTAGATGTTATATAGGAGGTGGATGGAGACTAGATGTTATATAGGAGGTGGATGGAGACTAGATGTTATATAGGAGGTGGATGGAGACTAGATGTTATATAGGAGGTGGATGGAGACTAGATGTTATATAGGAGGTGGATGGAGACTAGATGTTATATAGGAGGTGGATGGAGACTAGATGTTATATAGGAGGTGGATGGAGACTAGATGTTATATAGGAGGTGGATGGAGACTAGATGTTATATAGGAGGTGGATGGAGACTAGATGTTATATAGGAGGTGGATGGAGACTCTAGATGTTATATAGGAGGTGGATGGAGACTAGATGTTATATAGGAGGTGGATGGAGACTAGATGTTATATAGGAGGTGGATGGAGACTAGATGTTATATAGGAGGTGGATGGAGACTAGATGTTATATAGGAGGTGGATGGAGACTAGATGTTATAGGTGGATGGAGACTAGATGTTATATAGGAGACTCTAGTGGATGGAGACTAGATGTTATATAGGAGGTGGATGGAGACTAGATGTTATATAGGAGGTGGATGGAGACTGGAGACTAGATGTTATATAGGAGGTGGATGGAGACTAGATGTTATATAGGAGGTGGATGGAGACTAGATGTTATATAGGAGGTGGATGGAGACTAGATGTTATATAGGAGGTGGATGGAGACTAGATGTTATATAGGAGGTGGATGGAGACTAGATGTTATATAGGAGGTGGATGGAGACTAGATGTTATATAGGAGGTGGATGGAGACTCTAGATGTTACATAGGAGGTGGATGGAGACTAGATGTTACATAGGAGGTGGATGGAGACTAGATGTTATATAGGAGGTGGATGGAGACTCTAGATGTTATATAGGAGGTGGCTGGAGACTAGATGTTATATAGGAGGTGGCTGGAGACTAGATGTTATATAGGAGGTGGATGGAGACTAGATGTTATATAGGAGGTGGATGGAGACTCTAGATGTTACATAGGAGGTGGATGGAGACTCTAGATGTTACATAGGAGGTGGATGGAGACTCTAGATGTTACATAGGAGGTGGATGGAGACTCTAGATGTTACATAGGAGGTGGATGGAGACTCTAGATGTTATATAGGAGGTGGATGGAGACTAGATGTTATATAGGAGGTGGATGGAGACTAGATGTTATATAGGAGGTGGATGGAGACTATATGTTATATAGGAGGTGGATGGAGACTAGATGTTATATAGGAGGTGGATGGAGACTAGATGTTATATAGGAGATGGATGGAGACTAGATGTTATATAGGAGGTGGATGGAGACTAGATGTTATATAGGAGGTGGATGGAGACTAGATGTTATATAGGAGGTGGATGGAGACTCTAGATGTTACATAGGAGGTGGATGGAGACTCTAGATGTTATATAGGAGATGGATGGAGACTAGATGTTACATAGGAGGTGGATGGAGACTAGATGTTATATAGGAGATGGATGGAGACTAGATGTTATATAGGAGGTGGATGGAGACTAGATGTTATATAGGAGGTGGATGGAGACTCTAGATGTTATATAGGAGGTGGATGGAGACTCTAGATGTTATATAGGAGGTGGATGGAGACTCCAGATGTTATATAGGAGGTGGATGGAGACTCTAGATGTCACGGTTTTCGTTGTCGGATAAGGAAGAGTAGTCGGACCAAAGCGCAGCGTGGTATGTGTTCATGTTTGTTTATTGAACTGAACACTAATACAAAATAACAAGATAAGAAATGAAAACAAAACAGTAAGGTGCAAACACTAAACAGAAAAGAACTACCCACCAAAAACCCTGTGGGAAATAGCTACCTAAGTATGGTTCCCAATCAGAGACAACAATAGACAGCTGTCCCTGATTGAGAACCATACCCGGCCAACACAAAGAAATACAAAAACATAGAAAAAAAACATAGAATGCCTACCCAAATTACACCCTGACCAAACCAAAATAGAGACCTAAAACGCTCTAAGGTCAGGGTGTGACACTAGATGTTACATAGGAGATGGATGGAGACTAGATGTTACATAGGAAGTGGATGGAGACTCTAGATGTAATATAGGAGGTGGATGGAGACTAGATGTTACATAGGAGGAGGATGGAGACTCTAGATGTTATTTAGGAGGTGGATGGAGACTCTAGATGTTATATAGGAGGTGGATGGAGACTCTAGATGTTATATAGGAGGTGGATGGAGACTCAGCGTAGCCTAGTGGTTAGAGCGTTGGACTAGTAACCGGAAGGTTGCGAGTTCAAACCCCCGAGCTGACCAGGTACAAATCTGTCGTTCTGCCCCTGAACAGGCAGTTATCCCTCTGTTCCCAGGCCGTCATTGAAAATAAGAATGTGTTCTTAACTGACTTGCCTGGTTAAATAAAGGTACAATTTAAAAAAATTAAATATAGGAGGTGGATGGAGACTCTAGATGTTATATAGGAGGTGGATGGAGACTAGATGTTACATCGGAGGTGGATGGAGACTCTAGATGTTATTTAGGAGGTGGATGGTTACATCGGAGGTGGATGGAGACTCTAGATGTTATTTAGGAGGTGGATGGAGACTCTAGATGTTATATAGGAGGGGGATGGAGACTCTAGATGTTATAGAGGAGGTGGATGGAGACTCTAGATGTTATTTAGGAGTTGGATGGAGACTCGATATTAAAAAGGACATGGATGGAGACCAGATGTTATATACAGTGGGGCAAAAAGTATTTAGTCAGCCACCAATTGTGCAAGTTCTCCCACTTAAAAAGATGAGAGAGGCCTGTAATTTTAATCATAGGTACACTTTAACTATGACAGACAAAATGAGAGAAAAAAAATTAAGTTCAAACAGGTGCCATTAATACAGGTAACGAGTGGAGGACAGAGGAGCCTCTTAAAGAAGAAGTAGCAGGTCTGTGAGGGACAGAAATCTTGCTTGTTTGTAGGTGATCAAATACTTATTTTCCACCATAATTTGCAAATAAATTCATTAACAAATGCTACAATGTGATTTTCTGATTTGTTTTTCTCACTTTGTCTGTCATAGTTGAAGTGTACCTATGATGAAAATTACAGGCCTCTCTCATCTTTTTAAGTGGGAGAACTTGCACAAAAAATACCTTTTTGCCCCACTGTAGGAGGTGGATAGTGGACAGGGGGGGGGGGGGGGCAGGAAAAGCTTCATGGCTTTTCAGGTTTCAATCACAATCCAACAGAGAGCAGATTCCCGTATACAGGTGTTGGACTGAACCTGTCCCCAAGTCTGTCCACAACAGATCCCATTCAGTTACACAGAAATACAATGTTTACAATAAATTCAATGAATTGATGTAATTATATGTAACTACACACTAACTACACTACAAACTCATTTTAAAACAGAATTTCAATTAGTCATTCATTTGTCCATGATAATTCAATCATGGTTTTCTATGCCTTATCAGCAATTACCAGGTAGAGCTGAGTAGGCTGATCTTAATATCCCTGCTGTACAGTCATAAGAGACAGTCACTGCTTCCCAAATGGCACCCTAGTCCCTATGGGTCTTGGTCAAAAGTAGTGCACTAGAAAGGGAATAGGGTGTCATTTGGGATGCGCACAACCGATATCAGGCTCCACAGTTCAGAAAATTAGCAAAGCTCAATTTCCAAGAACACGACGTTGACAACTAACATTTGTCTTGCTATCTGTCTGCGGAGCATTAAGCCAGTTTAAATAAGAGGTATTGTTAAACATTAAAACGCCTCCAAAAAAACAAAACCATGTGAATTAACTGTCATTTGTGTGGACAGGGGGACTTGAGACCACAAAATACTAAACCTGCTCTGCAAATTAAATCAAACCTTTTCATTTATCTGTGTTCAGCGTGGCTGCGGCTCTAAACCATAAATCGTGTGTACAAAACATTAGGAACACCTTCCTAATATTAAGTTGCACCTCCTTTTTCCCTCAGAACAGCCTCAATTTGATGGGGCATGGACTCCACAAAGCTGTCGAAGGCTTTCCACAGAGATGCTGGCCAATGTTGACTTCCCACAGTTGTGTCAGCTTGGATGGATGTCCGTTGCGTGGTGGACCATTCTTGATACACATGGGAAACAGTTGAGTGTGAAAAACCCAGCAGCATTGCAGTTCTTGACACACTCAAACCGGTACTCCTGGCACCTACTACCATACCCCGTTGAAAGGCACTTAAATCTTGTGTCTTGCCCATTCACCCTCTGAATGGCACACATCCACAATCCATGTCTCAAGGCTTAAAAATCCTTCTTTAACCTGTCTCCTCCCCTTCATATACACTGATTGAAGTGGATTTAACAAGAGACATCAATAAGGGATCATAGCTTTCATCTGGACTCACCTGGTCAGTCTGTCATGGAAATGTATACTAATCAGTTGGATAAAACTTAGCAGACCGTTTGTAGATCCAATACCCTTCAGGTCTGCCCAGTCCGCTTCCAAACATATTTCTCACCTTATCCCATTAATAAGTAATTAAGAACTGTTTCTCTCTTCACTGCTGTCATTGATCGCCCGCGCGCACACACACATCTATCTGATAACCCAGAAACAGTATGTGTGTGTATCGGTGTGTGTGTGCCATGTATGTGTGTGTGCTGTGTGTGCTGTGCTGTGTGTGTGTGTGTGTGTGTGTGTGTGTGTGTGTGTGTGTGTGTGTGTGTGTGTGTGTGTGTGTGTGTGTGTGTGTGTGTGTGTGTGTGTGTGTGTGTGTGTGTGTGTGTGTGTGTGTGTGTGTGTGTGTGTGTGTGTGTGTGTGTGTGTGTGTGTGTGTGTGTGTGTGTGTGTGTGTGTGTGACAATTGCCAGGAATAAGGAGATCATTCTAGAAGGGCCTTCCTGCAGAGTCTATTGAATACATACCTCATTCATTCACTCCCTCGTTCAACAGGAGCAGAGAAGAGAAGGATGAGATGAAGCATTTAAAACAGACCAGGACGTGGGAGGGAGGGAGGGAGGGAGGGAGGGAGGGAGGGAGGGAGGGAGGGAGGGAGGGAGGGAGGGAGGGAGGGAGGGAGGGAGGGAGGGAGGGAGGGAGGGAAGAAGTATGCTCCCAATGAAAATATTACCAAAATAGCACCAGCTTTGCAACAAATAATAGAAAAGAGAGATCAACAGGGATTATGACTCTCTCTCTCCACAGATGCTCTCCTGATTACAAGAATAAGAGGTACAGTACTTTATTCCAGTCAATAGAATCTCCCTCTAATATTCCTTCCACCTGTTTCCACTGTGTTTACAAAGCATTCCACTGCAGGGTTAAGGTTAGTAACACTCTACAGCTCCTCTAAAGACAACAGCCACCTGGAAAAACATAACCCTGGGGAGGATACTGGTGTTTCGTACCCACTGATCAGTGCTGTGTGTGGACCTCCTCCCTCTTGGGAGAGCAGAACACATTCTCCACTGAGGTAGACTTAAAAGCCCATGTTATAAAAAGATCTCCCTCCCTCTCTCTCCATCTCCCTCTCTCTCCCTCCCTCTCTCCCCATCTCTCTCTCTCTCCCTCCCTCTCTCCCCATCTCCCTCTCTCTCCCTCCCTCTCTCCCCATCTCTCTCTCTCTCTCTTCAAAAGAGCTGCTCTGAAGAGCAAGAGATGAGGCTATAATGTATTATGAATATATATGTATGTTATCAAGGCTGTGTTATTTGCTACAGTAATGACTTCCATTAACAGCGGACCTGGAGCTCTCTGACCATCGATCGGATCAATCGTTAATATTTCAGAACACCAGAAGGAAAGGTCATGCAAAGAGTGTTTGTGCTGCGTTGATGCGCGCATGTGTACGTGCGTGTGTACGGGTTCAGAACATGTTTAGGATCAGGGGGAGAGGAAGAGTCTACAAGTCAACACAGAGAGAGATACACACACACACACACCCAGGGGTAAGTTGGTCACATTAAAGAAAGAAAGAGACAGAGAGAGACAAAGAGAGACAGAGAAAGACAGAGACAGAGACAGAAAGAGACAGAAAGAGACAGAGACACACAAAAAACTGTAAAATCATTATTATCTAATGAGTCAGAGAAACAGTCCTTAACTACAGCTAACATCCTTCCCTAAAATCTTGTGTTTCCCTAGGATCATTCCCCAATACCTAGTATCCTTCCCTAAAACCTAGGATCCTTCCCTAAAGCTTTCAGGTATGTTTCTGTCTCTCATGCGTTAGATCAACCTCTCTGTGTATCCAGAGGCTTACTGTCTTGTCAATCACCTCGTCTAGGCTCTCTATAGAGTTTAATGTCAGGTTCTGTCTGTCTGTCTGTCTGTCTGTCTGTCTGTCTGTCTGTCTGTCTGTCTGTCTGTCTGTCTGTCTGTCTGTCTGTCTGTCTGTCTGTCTGTCTGTCTGTCTGTCTGTCTGTCTGTCTGTCTGTCTGTCTGTCTGTCTGTCTGTCTGTCTGTCTGTCTGTCTGTCTGTCTGTCTGTCTGTCTGTCTGTCTGTCTGTCTGTCTGTCTGTCTGTCTGTCTGTCTGTCTGTCTGTCTGTCTGTCTGTCCGTCTCTATAGAGTTTAATGTCAGGTTCCGTCCGTCCACCCAAGGACAAACAGGCTGGTGACAGACACAGACAGGCTGGTGACAGACACAGACAGGCTGGTGACAGACACAGACTGGTGGCTGCCTGGTGACCACCTGATGACAGACTGGTGACAGACAGACAGGCTAGTACAGACACAGACAGGCTGGTGACAGACACAGACTGGTGGCTGCCTGGTGACCACCTGATGACAGACTGGTGACAGACAGACAGGCTGGTGACAGACACAGACAGGCTGGTGACAGACACAGACAGGCTGGTGACAGACACAGACTGGTGGCTGCCTGGTGACCACCTGATGACAGACTGGTGACAGACAGACAGGCTGGTGACAGACACAGACAGGCTGGTGACAGACACAGACTGGTGGCTGCCTGGTGACCACCTGATGACAGACTGGTGACAGAGCCTCTGCAGTCAGAAACACTGCATTTACTGTTTTGTCCATTTATATCATGCTAAATGGTTTGATAACATTCTAGGCTGCTAACAAACAGAGACCAATCACACAGACACTGTCTGAGCCTTACACACCGGGCTCACAGTGAGAGAGATAGGTGGAGGGAGGGAGTGGGAGGAGAGAGACCGAGGGAGATAGAGAATTAGAGGAGGGAGAGAGAGAGGTGGATAAAAGGATAGAGAGAAACTCAGAGATGGTTTCTTCCCATCAAGCCTTGAACTCGGCATTATAAAGGAGATTTGTATCCCTCTTTTTGTATGAAATATGCAGTCGAGTCAGATCAGAATGAAAAGAGTTGAGTGGGGAAAGGAAAAGAGAACGAGATAGAGGGAAGAGAGAGCGATAGGGAGGGAGAGAGAGGGAACAAAAGAGGGAGAGGTAAAGAGGGGAAGGACTATATCCCTTTCTATAAACAAGGGACGAGACACATGCCAGGAATCATTTCCACACTACCGTAACCTGCACTACTGCTCAGATAACACCGCAGATGACAGACTTGGCATGATTTTATTAATTTCATTACTTTCATTTTTTTCTTGTCACGGCAACACTCAGACCTACTATCTGTATGGCAGAGGAAACAAGCCGAGGGAGGATGGCAGAGGAAACAAGCCGAGGGAGGATGGCAGAGGAAACAAGCCGAGGGAGGATAGCAGAGGAAACATGCCGAGGGAGGATAGCAGAGGAAACATGCCAAGGAAGGATAGCAGAGCTAACAAGCCGAGGGAGGATTGCAGAGGAAACAAGCCGAGGGAGGATAGAAGAGGAAACAAGCCGAGGGAGGATAGAAGAGGAAACAAGCAGAGGGAGGATAGAAGAGGAAACAAGCCGAGGGAGGATAGCGGAGGAAACAAGCCGAGGGAGGATAGCGGAGGAAACAAGCCGAGGGAGGATAGCGGAGGAAACAAGCCGAGGGAGGATGGCAGAGGAAACAAGCCGAGGGAGGATGGCAGAGGAAACAAGCCGAGGGAGGATAGCAGAGGAAACATGCCGAGGGAGGATAGCAGAGGAAACATGCCAAGGAAGGATAGCAGAGCTAACAAGCCGAGGGAGGATTGCAGAGGAAACAAGCCGAGGGAGGATAGAAGAGGAAACAAGCCGAGGGAGGATAGAAGAGGAAACAAGCAGAGGGAGGATAGCGGAGGAAACAAGCCGAGGGAGGATAGCGGAGGAAACAAGCCGAGGGAGGATTGCGGAGGAAACAAGCCGAGGGAGGATAGCGGAGGAAACAAGCCGAGGGAGGATAGCGGAGGAAACAAGCCGAGGGAGGATTGCGGAGGAAACAAGCCGAGGGAGGATAGCGGAGGAAACAAGCCGAGGGAGGATAGCGGAGGAAACAAGCCGAGGGAGGATGGCAGAGGAAACAAGCCGAGGGAGGATAGCGGAGGAAACAAGCCGAGGGAGGATGGCAGAGGAAACAAGCCGAGGAAGGATAGCAGAGCTAACAAGCCGAGGGAGGATTGCAGAGGAAACAAGCCGAGGGAGGATAGCAGAGGAAACATGCCGAGGGAGGATAGTAGAGGAAACATGCCGAGGGAGGATAGCAGAGGAAACATGCCGAGGAAGGATAGCAGAGCTAACAAGCCGAGGGAGGATTGCAGAGGAAACAAGCCGAGGGAGGATAGAAGAGGAAACAAGCCGAGGGAGGATAGCGGAGGAAACAAGCCGAGGGAGGATAGAAGAGGAAACAAGCCGAGGGATTTGTGCAGAGGAAACAAGCCGAGGGAGGATAGAAGAGGAAACAAGCCGAGGGAGGATAGCGGAGGAAACAAGCCGAGGGAGGATAGAAGAGGAAACAAGCCGAGGGAGGATAGCAGAGGAAACATGCCGAGGGAGGATAGTAGAGGAAACATGCCGAGGGAGGATAGCAGAGGAAACATGCCGAGGGAGGATTGCAGAGGAAACATGCCGAGGGAGGATAGTAGAGGAAACATGCAGAGGGAGGATAGCAGAGGAAACATGCCGAGGGAGGATAGTAGAGGAAACAAGCCGAGGGAGGATAGCAGAGGAAACATGCCGAGGGAGGATGGCAGAGGAAACATGCCGAGGGAGGATTGCAGAGGAAACATGCCGAGGGAGGATAGCGGAGGAAACAAGCCGAGGGAGGATAGTAGAGGAAACATGCAGAGGGAGGATAGCAGAGGAAACATGCCGAAGGAGGATAGCAGAGGAAACAAGCCGAGGGAGGATAGCAGAGGAAACAAGCCGAGGGAGGATAGTAGAGGAAACAAGCCGAGGGAGGATAGCAGAGGAAACATGCCGAGGGAGGATAGCAGAGGAAACATGCCGAGGGAGGATTGCAGAGGAAACATGCCGAGGGAGGATAGCAGAGGAAACATGCCGAGGGAGGATAGCAGAGGAAATATGCAGAGGGAGGATAGCAGAGGAAACAAGCCGAGGGAGGATAGCAGAGGAAACATGCCGAGGGAGGATAGCAGAGGAAACATGCCGAGGGAGGATAGCAGAGGAAACAAGCCGAGGGAGGATAGCAGAGGAAGCATGCCGAGGGAGGATTGCAGAGGAAACATGCCGAGGGAGGATAGCAGTGAGTCTAGGAACAGAATCATAAAAAACCACACATGTCCATAAACAGATGCACATAGTCTACAATAAAGGAAAGACATGTATCACTGTCAGCATTTCCCTAGATATTTCCCTAGCTATTTTCCTAGATATTTCCCTAGATATTTCCCTAGATATTTTCCTAGATATTTCCCTAGTCATTTAGCAGATGCTCTTATCCAGAGCAACTTATGGGATCAAATAGGATTAAGTGCCTTGCTCAAGGGCACATGGACAGATTTTTCATTATCATAGTATTATTAACTCTGCTGGTCAGAGCTCGGATGGGTGAGAGCCTGAGAATGGCGTGGGTGGGTGATTTTAAGTATGGGATGCTTAGTTTACCGTGTGTGTGTGTATGCGTGTGTATGCCCGCGTGTGTGTCTACAGGTGGGGGGGTGTAGGTATATGTGTGTGTGGGTTTACAGATGGTGTGTGGGGGTCTACAGATGGTGTGTGTGTGTGTGTCTACAAGTGGGGGTGTCTCTGAGGACCAGGCAGATCCACTGATATCCTGTTCTATCTAGGTTACCATGGAAACAAAAGTTTGGCGCAAGGCTGACCGGCTTCTATTGACAAAACCATAAAGGAGGAGTGGAGCTTTATAGTCTTTCAGATAACACACAGAAATCATGAAATCCACCATCAAACCCAGTACATTATACTGGACGACGAGGACCACACCGTGTGTCTGAAGTATCTATTAATATCATATCATGTTCAATAGCAACTCATAGATTAAGAACTACTTCCATACAGCTACGTAACTCAGTAAGAATTATATTTCACCGATGTGAGTGACTGTAGCCTTCCATGTATGAGTTCACTTGGTGAAGAAATATCCGATGTGATATGAAATTACAACGTACTGTTCAATGGCAGCTCAACACAAAAGCACATATTAGCACATAAAAAGGGGATACTTACTCAGAAGAATCTATAAAGTATATTCCAAGTGCTCCAATGCTGAGAGCGAAAACTAGCACAACCTATAGAGGGAGAGGAGAGAGAAAGAGAGATACATCGGTTTTAGAAAGCTAACATGTACAGTGCTTTCGGAAAGTATTCAGAAGGCCTCAGTTTAAAATTAAATAAATAAATGAAAAAATCCTCAGCAATCTACACAGAATATCCCATAATGACAAAGTGGAAACAGGTTTTTAGAAATGTTTGCAAATGTATAAAATATAAAAAACAAACACCTTATTTACGTAAGTATTCAGACCCTTTGCTATGAGACTTGAAATTGAGCTCAGGTGCATCCTGTTTTCATTGATGTTTCTACAACTTGATTGGAGTCCACCTGTGGTAAATTCAATTGATTGGACATGATTTGGAAAGGCACACACCTGTCTATATAAGGTCCTACAGTTGATAATGCATGTCAGAGCTAAAAACCAAACCATGAGGTCGAAGGAATTGTCTGTAGAGCTCAGAGACAGGATTGTGTCCAGGCACAGATCTGGGGAAGGGTATCAAAACATTTCTGCAGCATTGAAGGTCCCCAAGAACACAGTGGCCTCCATCATTCTTTAATGGAAGAAGTTTGGAACCACCAAGACTCTTCCTAGAGCTGGCCACCCGGCCAAACTGAGCAATCGGGGGAGAAGGGCTTTGGTCAGGAAGGTGACCAAGAACCCGATGGTCACATCCTGAATAATGAACAGTGGATAGTGAATAGCAACTGTAAGTACAGTTGTATACATAAGAGATTGAAAAGGGAATGGGAACACACTAAACATCTGTAAACCTGTAAGTCTTGAAGGGTGACTGCATGTAGTATTGAGGGGAAGGCTACTGTGACAGACAGCCTTACATAATACAAAGTCATTGGTTGTATTGTACTGGATGCTATTACACGAAAGGCACACACGCACACCGTATCCCCAGCAACATACCATCACAATGTGCTGAGTTTTATTGTGAAGACAGAAGGGGTAATATAAGGAGAACGTAACTCTAAAAGTAATCATTCATATCTAACATGCAGTCATGCAATTCCACGATAATGAATTTACACTTAAAAGTAAAACAAACCATACAACTCTATTCACAAGGACTACTTTTAACAAATTACATAGAACAATTTACTATAACAGATTTACAGGAAGAACTGTGCAGATACAAGTAGTCACTGTGCATATAGTTGGTTGGTTAAACTCTGAAATCGATGGTTTTTGTTTGGCAGTCTCAGTGTCAATACTTTACAGTGGAATTGCCCATGCTTTTCACACAGAGACCAGCTCTCAGATGTATAAACCTTGTGTTCACACAGAAACCAGCTCAGATGTATAAACCTTGTGTTCACACAGAAACCAGCTCAGATGTATAAACCTTGTGTTCACACAGAAACCAGCTCAGATGTATAAACCTTGTGTGCACACAGAAACCAGCTCAGATGGATAAACCTCGTGTTCACACAGAGGCCAGCTCTCTCAGATGTATAAACCTCGTGTTCACACAGAGACCAGCTCTCAGATGGATAAACCTCATGTTCACACAGAAACCAGCTCAGATGTATAAACCTTGTGTTCACACAGAAACCAGCTCAGATGTATAAACCTTGTGTTCACACAGAAACCAGCTCAGATGGATAAACCTCGTGTTCACACAGAGACCAGCTCAGATGGATAAACCTCGTGTTCACACAGAGACCAGCTCTCAGATGGATAAACCTCGTGTTCACACAGAGACCAGCTCTCAGATGTATAAACCTCGTGTTCACACAGAGACCAGCTCTCAGATGTATAAACCTTGTGTTCACACAGAAACCAGCTCAGATGGATAAACCTCGTGTTCACACAGAGACCAGCTCAGATGGATAAACCTCGTGTTCACACAGAAACCAGCTCTCAGATGGATAAACCTCGTGTTCACACAGAGACCAGCTCTCAGATGTATAAACCTCGTGTTCACACAGAGACCAGCTCTCAGATGTATAAACCTTGTGTTCACACAGAAACCAGCTCAGATGGATAAACCTCGTGTTCACACAGAGACCAGCTCAGATGGATAAACCTCGTGTTCACACAGAAACCAGCTCAGATGGATAAACCTTGTGTTCACACAGAGACCAGCTCAGATGGATAAACCTCGTGTTCACACAGAAACCAGCTCTCTCAGATGGATAAACCTCGTGTTCACACAGAGACCAGCTCTCAGATGTATAAACCTTGTGTTCACACAGAGACCAGCTCAGATGGATAAACCTCGTGTTCACACAGAGACCAGCTCAGATGTATAAACCTTGTGTTCACACAGCGACCAGCTCTCAGATGGATAAACCTCGTGTTCACACAGAGACCAGCTCTCAGATGGATAAACCTCGTGTTCACAGAGACCAGCTCTCAGATGTATAAACCTCATGTTCACACAGAGACCAGCTCTCAGATGGATAAACCTCGTGTTCACACAGAGACCAGCTCTCAGATGGATAAACCTTGTGTTCACACAGAGACCAGCTCTCAGATGGATAAACCTTGTGTTCACACAGAGACCAGCTCTCAGATGGATAAACCTCGTGTTCACACAGAGACCAGCTCTCAGATGGATAAACCTCGTGTTCACACAGAGACCAGCTCTCAGATGTATAAACCTTGTGTTCACACAGAGACCAGCTCTCAGATGGATAAACCTTGTGTTCACACAGAAACCAGCTCTCTCAGATGGATAAACCTCGAGCTTGATTTTTTTTGTCCAGCACTGGGCTTTATCTGTGTCCAGGAAACAGTCTCATCGTGTCTCTTTCAGAAGATAATCATCTACAACACGTCAGGGGGGGGACATCTGTTCACACAGAGACCAGCTCTCAGATGGATAAACTTTGTGAAAACAACGCATTAAAACACACGACTGAACACGTTAAAACACACGACTGAACACGTTAAAACACACGACTGAACACGTTAAAACACACGACTGAACACGTTAAAACACACGACTGAACACGTTAAAACACACGACTGAACACGTTAAAACACACGACTGAACACGTTAAAACACATGACTGAACACGTTAAAACACACGACTGAACACGTTAAAACACACGACTGAACACGTTAAAACACACGACTGAACACGTTAAAACACATGACTGAACACGTTAAAACACACGACTGAACACGTTAAAACACATGACTGAACACGTTAAAACACACGACTGAACACGTTAAAACACACGACTGAGAAAGATATACTAATGTTTACTCTTTCTTCCTATTCAGCCAGAACACAATAGACATCCTCTGTCCTCCACGATTGTAGCATTCATTATAATTAATGGGCGCCTGATCTTTGCCATGCTAATAAAAAACACCATGTATTTTTAATGGTGTCTCTGTGTGGGAGATGGTGGGTTCCAGAGTGTGGGTCTGGTTGAGGCTAGCGATAACAATAGCAAAGCATAGCGCCAGCCTGTACTGCAATGTTGAAACACAAGCCTTACCCTACACCCACAATAACATCTACTAAATATGTGCTTACAACCAATGTAATTTAATTTGTAGCCCTGCAGTATGACCTGAGTGATGCAGGTTATTTTAACATAGCACTAGCTAGTGTAGCCCTGCAGTATGACCTGAGTGATGCAGGTTATTTTAGCATAGCACAAGCTAGTGTAGCCCTGCAGTATGACCTGAGTGATGCAGGTTATTTTAGCATAGCACTAGCTAGTGTAGCCCTGCAGTATGACCTGAGTGATGCAGGTTATTTTAACATAGCACTAGCTAGTGTAGCCCTGCAGTATGACCTGAGTGATGCAGGTTATTTTAGCATAGCACTAGCTAGTGTAGCCCTGCAGTATGACCTGAGTGATGCAGGTTATTTTAGCATAGCACCAGCTAGTGTAGCCCTGCAGTATGACCTGAGTGATGCAGGTTATTTTAGCATAGCACTAGCTAGTGTAGCCCTGCAGTATGACCTGAGTGATGCAGGTTATTTTAGCATAGCACCAGCTAGTGTAGGCCTGCAGTATGACCTGAGTGATGCAGGTTATTTTAGCATAGCACTAGCTAGTGTAGCCCTGCAGTATGACCTGAGTGATGCAGGTTATTTTAGCATAGCACTAGCTTGTGTAGCCCTGCAGTGGGGTGGCAGGTAGCCTACTGGTTAGAACGTTGGACGAGTAACCGAAAGGTTGCAGGATCGAATACCCGAGCTGACAAGGTAAAAATCTGTTGTTCTGCCCCTGAACAAGGTTGTTAACCCACTGTTCCTAGGCTGTCATTGAAAATAAGAATGTGTTCTTAACTGACTTGCCTAGTTAAATAAAGATTTTTAAAAGTATGACCTGAGTCATGCAGGTTATTGTAGCATAGCCCTAGCTAGTGTAGCCCTGCAGTATGACCTGAGTGACACAGGTTATTGTAGCATAGCGCTAGCTAGTGTAGCCCTGCAGTATGACCTGAGTGATACAGGTTATTGTAGCATAGCGCTAGCTAGTGTAGCCCTGCAGTATGACCTGAGTGACACAGGTTATTGTAGCATAGCGCTAGCTAGTGTAGCCCTGCAGTATGACCTGAGTGACACAGGTTATTGTAGCATAGCGCTAGCTAGTGTATCCCTGCAGTATGACCTGAGTGATACATGTTATTGTAGCATAGCGCTAGCTAGTGTAGCCCTGCAGTATGACCTGAGTGACAAAGGTTATTGTAGCATAGCGCTAGCTAGTGTAGCCCAGAAGTGCCTGACCTGAGTGACACACAAAGGAGAAAGGAAGCTAGGTTCAATGCCAGCCACACTGACAACATCCAGATATCTTTACTGTGATAAGACTGTCTAGAAGGCTGATATCTATGCCGTTGGGAAGATCATTGGTGGAGTGGAATGCATCAGCTGATCTGATTCCCACAACTAAATAGTCCAGCACCTGTTTCTGTTTATGTCCTGGCTATGATTGACTGGACTCTCCATCACACTCTCAACATCACACATCCACTGTCAATATATCAAATTAAGAGAAATCATTCAAAACAGAAAACATATGTTAACCTTGGATGTCAGGATACTGTATAGGACTTCCCCCACAAGAGGGCATAGTTAGTTTGTAATGAGTGGATTTTCTATGGGTACAGTGGACATCTAGGGCATGCAGGTTGGAGCCACACACACACAAACACACACACACTCTCTCTTCACACGGGGAACAACCCAGGTCTTCACATCAGTAGGACAGCTGAAAATGACCAACAGGACTTGAGAGGGATGGAAGCGTAGCTTAGATGTGGAGATTCTATCCTTATCTGAGTCTCTTATGACAGAGGCAGTCCTACTGTATGAACACAGAATGCAAGTACATACAGTAAGTGGAACAGTAAAATCCACATTTCCTTGATGCTAATCTTTGTCCTTCTCATCTGTGAGGAAAGAGAGCGAGAACAGAGGTAGCCTGAGCAGGATGGATGCTCAACAGCTTTCCAGTGAGCGGTGAGCATCCACAGATGAGGTCTGAGATAAGAGTCCTCCTCTTCAACTGACCCAGTTACTCAGCTGTGAATGCTACGTGGCTGTCGCTAACACTAACCAGTGCTAGCCGTCATATGTGTGTGTGCGCACGCATGTGCATGTCTGTGTGGGCACTGCTTCAGATAACGAGGGTTAGCCGTTGACCTCAAACCCACACATTTCAAAGACCTGAGCGCAACTGTAAGTCATGACTGTGATTCCAACAGACAGGGGAAACCTACAGCAAATGGCAACAATGTGGGGGCATCCCCAGCGCCGACAGACTACAGACAGAAACACAGCTGTAGGCCTGACAAGCTGGGGCCAGACTCTGGGAAATGTAGTTTTGACAGTAGTCATATAATATTACATTATAATAGTAATCTATAAGGTAAATGAATGCTTGTTTTGAGAGTTAATACACTATACATACAAAACTATGTAGACACCCCTTCAAATGAGTGGATTGTGCTATTTCAGCCACATCCGTTGCAGACAGGTGTATAAATCGAGCACACAGCAATGCAATCTCCAAAGACAAACATTGTCATGGTCTTACAGAAGAGCTCAGTGACTTTCAACGTGGCACCGTCATAGGCTGCCACCTTTCCAACAAGTCAGTTGGTCAAATTTCTTCCCTGCTAGAGCTGCCCACAGTCAACTGTAAGTGCTGTTATTGTGAAGTGGAAACGTCTACTCGCGAAGTGGTCGGCCACACAAGCTCACAGAACAGGACTGACGAGTGCTGAAGCACGTAGCGCAAAGAAATTGTCTGTCCTTGGTTGCAACACACACTACCGAGTTCCAAACTGCCTGGAAGCAACGTCAGCACAATAACTGTTCGTCAGAAGCTTCATGAAATGGGTTTCCATGGCCAAGCAGCCGCACACAAGTCTAAGATCACCATACGTAATGCCAAGCGTCGGCTGGAGTCATTTAAAGCCCGCCACCATTGGACTGGAGCAGTGGAAATGCGTTCTCTGGAGGGATGAATCACGCTTCACCATCTGGCAGTCCGATGGACAAATCTGGGTTTGGCGGATGCCAGGAGAAAGCTACCTGCCCGAATGCATAGTGCCAACTGTAAAGTTTGATGGAGGATGAATAATTATCTGGGGATGTTTTTCATGGTTTGGGCTAGGCCCCTTAGTTCCAGTGAAGGGAAATCTTAACACTACAGCATAGAATGACATTCTAGACAATTCTGTGCTTCCAACTTTGTGGCAACAGTTTGGGGGAGGCCCTTTCCTGTTTCAGCATGACAGTGCCCCTGTGCTCAAAGCAAGGTCCATACAGAAATGATTTGTCGAGATTGGTGTGGAAGAACTGACCGGCCTGCACAGAGCTCTGACCTCAACCCAATCGAACACCTTTGGGATGAATTGAAACACTGACTGCGAGCCAGGCCTAATCGGCCAACATCAGTGCCCGACCTCACTAATGCTCATGGCTGAATGGAAGCAAGTCCCCGCAGCAATGTTCCAACATCTAGTGGAAAGCCATCCCAGAAGATTGGAGGGGGGGACCAACTCCATATTACCATTGAAGCCTATGTACAGGCTTACCATTGAACCCTACGGACAGGCTTACCATTCAATTAAACGGACAAGCTTACCATTGAACCCTACGGACAGGCTTACCATTGAATCCTACAGACAGGCTTACCATTCAATTAAACGGACAGGCTTACCATTGAACCCTACGGACAGGCTTACCATTGAACCCTACGGACAGGATTACCATTGAACCCTTTGGACATGATTACCATTGAACCCTATGGACAGGCTTACCATTTAACCCTATGGACAGGCTTACCATTGAAGCCTATGGACAACCTTAACATTGGACCCTATGTACAGGCTTACCATTGAACCCTATGTACAGGCTTACCATTGAACCCTATGGACAGGCTCAACATTGAACCCTATGTACAGGCTCACCATTGAACCCTATGGACAGGCTTACCATTGAACCCTATGTACAGGCTCACCATTGAACCCTATGGACAGGCTCACCATTGAACCCTATGGACAGGCTTACCATTGAACCCTATGTACAGACTCACCGTTGAACCCTATGGACAGGCTTACCATTGAACCCTATGTACAGGCTCACCATTGAACCCTATGGACAGGCTTACCATTGAACCCTATGTACAGGCTCACCATTGAACCCTATGGACAGGCTCACCATTGAACCCTATGGACAGGCTTACCATTGAACCCTATGTACAGACTCACCATTGAACCCTATGTACAGACTCACCATTGAACCCTATGTACAGACTCACCATTGAACCCTATGTACAAGCTTACCATTGAACCCTATGTACAGACTCACCATTGAACCCTATGTACAGACTCACCATTGAACCCTATGTACAGACTCACCATTGAACCCTATGTACAGACTCACCATTGAACCCTATGTACAGACTCACCATTGAACCCTATGTACAGACTCACCATTGAACCCTATGGACAGGCTCACCATTGAACCCTATGGACAGGCTCACCATTGAACCCTATGGACAGACTCACCATTGAACCCTATGTACAGACTCACCATTAAACCCTATGTACAAGCTTACCATTGAACTTGTCATTTTTCGTCTCAAATTCGGTGGACATAAAACAATATAGAGGTGAGATAGATATCAACTTTGAGACATGACATGTAGTATTTTCATATTTAATTATATTATGTTTATATTAATATAAATGCTTAGTTCCTGTTATTTTTCGAAGACGTCTCACAAAAACAATCAAATCTCTGTGAAATGTCAACGGAGCACTGAGCATTTTATTTTCAAAGCCTTTTACATTTAATTCAGCTCGTGTCATGCTAATTTAGCTATTTGCGACTTGCGGAAACAACTTGGAAGACGACGACCACAAAATGTAAAATCATTAACAGTTTCGGCGATAAAGCTGCACCACTCTGTCAACAGACCTCAGTGCTTTTATCAGATGTATTAGGTTATGAAATATGACCTCTAGGATATAATATTACTGATGTCAGAGAACAACCCCACTGAATGATTCAGAACATTAAGAATCATATTTGTCTTGGTCAAATGTATTTTATAACATAAGAAAGTGAAACGTCATCACCAAAGCATGTTTTCACCCACTCTGGTAAGAGGGGGTGGACACACTACTCAATGGATCAGCTCTAGAGTGGGGGAAAACTCTGGGTAGAGGGGGTGGACACCCTACTCAATGGATCAGCTCTCACGACACACTCATAAACACACACAAAAACTTTAAAAAACAGACACAAACACTAAAACAAACACTCGAAAACACAAATACACAAATACATACACACAACCCTTCACTGGTTTGCTGACTGCTTGACCCACATTCATTCACTCACGTACGTTATGAACACCCACAGCCGCAGAGCAGCAAACCAGGCTCACTAAAGCACAGTAGCTTACTCTTCAAATAGACCACAAATAACAGGCTAAGGACTTCAACTGTTAATACAACAATCCCAATATGGCGGCCCTACCCAATAAACTAAACGCAGGATATTTGATTTGAAGCACAACAGAGCTAACCTGGAATCCACACAAAATATTCCTCTATTTCACAAATAAATATTCAGTTTGGATTCCAGATTCCAGGCTACAACCAAGTTGCTGTGAGTTTTACCCAGACTCTCACAAACTAACAGGGAATTAGTTTAGAGTTGGGATGTTCATGGCTCACTTCCTCTCTCCCCTATGTGCACTTCCTGACAAAGAGCATGCAGTACCCAGCTGACTGGTGATTCGGGTTGACGTATAAAATAATGGCTTTGTGTTCAGGGTGAGTATGCAGGTTGACAGGCTGGCTGGGGAATCAAAAAGGTGACGAGTAGACTAATCAGTTCAGTTCAAAGCTCCAAACAGACTGACCTACTACATACCAGCACAGGTAGGCTGAAGACTCAAAAACACAAACTGGAATCTGAAATAACTTTGTTATACACAGTCAAGTTGTAAGGTGTATGAACTCTTACAATTCCAAATGTATTCATCCCTAAAACTCTCCCTCCTCCGTCGGTATGTCTGTGAATATTTTCACAGCATTCAGTCTAACGGGGTCTATGATCGCCTCGGCTCTTCTCCATTTCAAACAAAACCCAATGACACAATGGCGCGAGACTAGCTTCTGGAGGGAAGCCCAGTGACAACACAGCCACGTTCCTCCTAGTGCGGCACTCCCATCCCTCTACATAACAGTAATACTGTCTGCATGGAGGAAAGCCCAGTGACAACACAGCCACGTTCCTCCTAGTGCGGCACTCCCATCCCGCTACATAACAGTAATACTGTCTGCATGGAGGAAAGCCCAGTGACAACACAGCCACGTTCCTCCTAGTGCGGCACTCCCATCCAGCTACATAACAGTAATACTGTCTGCATGGAGGAAAGCCCAGTGACAACACAGCCACGTTCCTCCTAGTGCGGCACTCCCATCCAGCTACATAACAGTAATACTGTCTGCATGGAGGAAAGCCCAGTGACAACACAGCCACGTTCCTCCTAGTGCGGCACTCCCATCCCGCTACATACATAACAGTAATACTGTCTGCATGGAGGAAAGCCCAGTGACAACACAGCCACGTTCCTCCTAGTGCGGCACTCCCATCCCGCTACATAACAGTAATACTGTCTGCATGGAGGAAAGCCCAGTGACAACACAGCCACGTTCCTCCTAGTGCGGCACTCCCATCCCGCTACATAACAGTAATACTGTCTGCATGGAGGAAAGCCCAGTGACAACACAGCCACGTTCCTCCTAGTGCGGCACTCCCATCCCGCTACATAACAGTAATACTGTCTGCATGGAGGAAAGCCCAGTGACAACACAGCCACGTTCCTCCTAGTGCGGCACTCCCAACCCGCTACATAACAGTAATACTGTCTGCATGGAGGAAAGCCCAGTGACAACACAGCCACGTTCCTCCTAGTGTGGCACTCCCATCCCGCTACATAACAGTAATACTGTCTGCATGGAGGTAAGAGGACAGGAAGCTTTGATTTAGCCTCATCATTAAATAAAAAGCCTACTGGTGGCAGTAATATGGAGTTGGTCCCACCTTTGCTGCTGTAACAGCCTCCACTCTTCTGGGAAGACTTTCCACTAGATGTTGGAACATTGCCACGGGAACTTGCTTCCATTCAGGCACAAGAGCATTAGTGAGGTTGGGCACTGATGTTGGGCGATTAGTCCTGGCTCGCAGTCTGCGTTCCAATTCATCCCAAAGGTGTTCGATTGGGTTTAGGTCAGGGCTCCGTGCAGGCCAGTCAAGTCTACACCAATCTTGACAAACAATTTCTGTATGGACCTCGCTTTCTGCACAGGGGCATTGTCATGCTGAAACAGGAAAGGGACTTCCCCAAACTGCTGCCACAAAGTTGGAGGCACAGAATCATCTAGAATGTCATTGTATGCTGTAGCGTTAAGATTTCCTTTCACTGGAACTAGGGAGCCCAAACCATGAAAAGCAGCCCCAGACCATTATTCCTCCTCCACCAAACCTTACAGTTGGCACTAAGCATTGGGGCAGGTAGTCAGCCAGTCAGAGCGTGGCAGGTGGAAGGATGTGTCTGATGGACAAACACTTATGTCTCCTAGAGTCTAGACAACTAATTTTCCCACATTTTTTAGCAAAAAATGTTAGAAATATTTGGAAATGTATTACAAATAAAAAACTGAAATATCACATTTATGTAAGTATTCAGACTCTTTACTCAGTACTTTGATGAAGCAGCGATTATAGCCTCAAGGTCTGTTAAATTTACCACAAGTGAACTCCACTCAAATTGTAGAAACATCTCAAGGATGATCAATGGAAACAGGATGCACCTGAGCTCAATTTCGAGATTCATAGCAATGGGTGTGAATACTTACGTAAATAAGATATTTCTGTGTTTAATTTCTGCAGTAGTATGTGTCGGGGAGCTAGGGTCAGTCTGTTATATCTGGAGTACTTCTGTCTTATCCGGTGTCCTGTGTGAATTTAAGTATGCTCTCTATAATTCTCTCTTTCTCGGAGGACCTGAGCCCTAGAACCATGCCTCAGGACTACCTGGCATGATGACTCCTTGCTGTCCCCAGTCCACCTGGCTGTGCTGCTGCTCCAGTTTCAACTGTTCTGCCTGAGGCTATGGAACCCTGACCTGTTCACCGGACGTGCTACCTGTCCCAGACCTGCTGTTTTCAACTCTCTAGAGACAGCAGGAGTGGTAGAGATACTCTTAATGATCGGCTATGAAAAGCCAACTGACATTTACTCCTGAGGTGCTGACTTGCTGCACCCTCCACAACTACTGTGATTATTATTATTCGACCATGCTGGTCATTTATGAACATTTGAACATCTTGGCCATGTTCTGTTATAATGCACAGCCAGAAGAGGACTGGTCACCCTTCATAGCCTGGTTCCCCTCTAGGTTTCTTCCTAGGTTTTGACCTTTCTCGGGATTTTTTCCTAGCCACCGTGCTTCTACACCTGCATTGCTTGCTGTTTGGGGTTTTAGGCTGGGTTTCTATACAGCACTTTGATATATCAGCTGATGTAAGAAGGGCTATATAAATACATTTTATTTTATTTTTTAATTTTTTATTAATTGCAAAAATGTCTTAAACCCTGTTTTCGCTTTGTCATTATGGGGTATTGTGTAGATTGATGAGGGGGGGATGATTTAATACATTTTAGTATAAGGCTGTAACGTAACAAAATGTGGAAAAGGGGAAGGGGTCTGAATACTTTACGAATGCACTGTATGAGAGGAGAAGTCAGGAGGAAAACAGACAAGAGTGTGTGTGTGTATGTGCACGCGTGCGTGTGTGTAAACATCTGGGAGGTTCTGTAATAATGGCAAAATTCCACAGATTGAGTCTCCCCCAGAATTCTGGAGAATCCATCCGTATCACTTGTTTAGTAAACAGGGTCAAGTTTCAAATCAGGATGGGTGCTACAACTGCCAACCCTAGGGATTAAACAACACACACACCCATCCCCAACTACACATCACCCAAACACACACCCAAACCCCCACCAGAGGCCTCTTGGCTTGATTTGGTGTTCAACCGTTTTAATCAAACACACACCCAAACCCCCACCAGGGGCCTCTTGGCTTGATTTGGTGTTCAACCGTTTTAATCAAACACACACCCAAACCCCCACCAGGGGCCTCTTGGCTTGATTTGGTGTTCAACCGTTTTAATCAAACACACACCCAAACCCCCACCAGGGGCCTCTTGGCTTGATTTGGTGTTCAACCGTTTTAATCAAACACACACCCAAACCCCCACCAGAGGCCTCTTGGCTTGATTTGGTGTTCAACCGTTTTAATCAAACACACACCCAAACCCCCACCAGAGGCCTCTTGGCTTGATTTGGTGTTCAACCGTTTTAATCAAACACACACCCAAACCCCCACCAGAGGCCTCTTGGCTTGATTTGGTGTTCAACCGTTTTAATCAAACACACACCCAAACCCCCACCAGAGGCCTCTTGGCTTGATTTGGTGTTCAACCGTTTTAATCAAACACACACCCAAACCCCCACCAGAGGCCTCTTGGCTTGATTTGGTGTTCAACCGTTTTAATCAAACACACACCCAAACCCCCACCAGAGGCCTCTTGGCTTGATTTGGTGTTCAACCGTTTTAATCAAACACACACCCAAACCCCCACCAGAGGCCTCTTGGCTTGATTTGGTGTTCAACCGTTTTAATCAAACACACACCCAAACCCCCACCAGAGGCCTCTTGGCTTGATTTGGTGTTCAACCGTTTTAATCAAACACACACCCAAACCCCCACCAGAGGCCTCTTGGCTTGATTTGGTGTTCAACCGTTTTAATCAAACACACACCCAAACCCCCACCAGAGGCCTCTTGGCTTGATTTGGTGTTCAACCGTTTTAATCAAACACACACCCAAACCCCCACCAGAGGCCTCTTGGCTTGATTTGGTGTTCAACCGTTTTAATCAAACACACACCCAAACCCCCACCAGGGGCCTCTTGGCTTGATTTGGTGTTCAACCGTTTTAATCAAACACACACCCAAACCCCCACCAGAGGCCTCTTGGCTTGATTTGGTGTTCAACCGTTTTAATCAAACACACACCCAAACCCCCACCAGAGGCCTCTTGGCTTGATTTGGTGTTCAACCGTTTTAATCAAACACACACCCAAACCCCCACCAGAGGCCTCTTGGCTTGATTTGGTGTTCAACCGTTTTAATCAAACACACACCCAAACCCCCACCAGAGGCCTCTTGGCTTGATTTGGTGTTCAACCGTTTTAATCAAACACACACCCAAACCCCCACCAGGGGCCTCTTGGCTTGATTTGGTGTTCAACCGTTTTAATCAAACACACACCCAAACCCCCACCAGGGGCCTCTTGGCTTGATTTGGTGTTCAACCGTTTTAATCAAACACACACCCAAACCCCCACCAGAGGCCTCTTGGCTTGATTTGGTGTTCAACCGTTTTAATCAAACACACACCCAAACCCCCACCAGGGGCCTCTTGGCTTGATTTGGTGTTCAACCGTTTTAATCAAACACACACCCAAACCCCCACCAGGGGCCTCTTGGCTTGATTTGGTGTTCAACCGTTTTAATCAAACACACACCCAAACCCCACCAGGGGCCTCTTGGCTTGATTTGGTGTTCAACCGTTTTAATCAAACACACACCCAAACCCCCACCAGAGGCCTCTTGGCTTGATTTGGTGTTCAACCGTTTTAATCAAACACACACCCAAACCCCCACCAGAGGCCTCTTGGCTTGATTTGGTGTTCAACCGTTTTAATCAAACACACACCCAAACCCCCACCAGAGGCCTCTTGGCTTGATTTGGTGTTCAACCGTTTTAATCAAACACACACCCAAACCCCCACCAGGGGCCTCTTGGCTTGATTTGGTGTTCAACCGTTTTAATCAAACACACACCCAAACCCCCACCAGGGGCCTCTTGGCTTGATTTGGTGTTCAACCGTTTTAATCAAACACACACCCAAACCCCCACCAGAGGCCTCTTGGCTTGATTTGGTGTTCAACCGTTTTAATCAAACACACACCCAAACCCCCACCAGGGGCCTCTTGGCTTGATTTGGTGTTCAACCGTTTTAATCAAACACACACCCAAACCCCCACCAGGGGCCTCTTGGCTTGATTTGGTGTTCAACCGTTTTAATCAAACACACACCCAAACCCCCACCAGGGGCCTCTTGGCTTGATTTGGTGTTCAACCGTTTTAATCAAACACACACCCAAACCCCCACCAGGGGCCTCTTGGCTTGATTTGGTGTTCAACCGTTTTAATCAAACACACACCCAAACCCCCACCAGGGGCCTCTTGGCTTGATTTGGTGTTCAACCGTTTTAATCAAACACACACCCAAACCCCCACCAGGGGCCTCTTGGCTTGATTTGGTGTTCAACCGTTTTAATCAAACACACACCCAAACCCCCACCAGGGGCCTCTTGGCTTGATTTGGTGTTCAACCATTTTAAATAAACACACACCCAAACCCCCACCAGGGGCCTCTTGGCTTGATTTGGTGTTCAACCGTTTTAATCAAACACACACCCAAACCCCCACCAGGGGCCTCTTGGCTTGATTTGGTGTTCAACCGTTTTAATCAAACACACACCCAAACCCCCACCAGAGGCCTCTTGGCTTGATTTGGTGTTCAACCGTTTTAATCAAACACACACCCAAACCCCACCAGGGGCCTCTTGGCTTGATTTGGTGTTCAACCGTTTTAATCAAACACACACCCAAACCCCACCAGGGGCCTCTTGGCTTGATTTGGTGTTCAACCGTTTTAATCAAACACACACCCAAACCCCCACCAGGGGCCTCTTGGCTTGATTTGGTGTTCAACCGTTTTAATCAAACACACACCCAAACCCCCACCAGGGGCCTCTTGGCTTGATTTGGTGTTCAACCGTTTTAATCAAACACACACCCAAACCCCCACCAGGGGCCTCTTGGCTTGATTTGGTGTTCAACCGTTTTAATCAAACACACACCCAAACCCCCCACCAGGGGCCTCTTGGCTTGATTTGGTGTTCAACCGTTTTAATCAAACACACACCCAAACCCCCACCAGGGGCCTCTTGGCTTGATTTGGTGTTCAACCGTTTTAATCAAACACACACCCAAACCCCCACCAGGGGCCTCTTGGCTTGATTTGGTGTTCAACCGTTTTAATCAAACACACACCCAAACCCCCACCAGGGGCCTCTTGGCTTGATTTGGTGTTCAACCGTTTTAATCAAACACACACCCAAACCCCCACCAGGGGCCTCTTGGCTTGATTTGGTGTTCAGCCGTTTTAATCAAACACACACCCAAACCCCCACCAGGGGCCTCTTGGCTTGATTTGGTGTTCAACCGTTTTAATCAAACACACACCCAAACCCCACCAGGGGCCTCTTGGCTTGATTTGGTGTTCAACCGTTTTAATCAAACACACACCCAAACCCCCACCAGGGGCCTCTTGGCTTGATTTGGTGTTCAACCGTTTTAATCAAACACACACCCAAACCCCCACCAGGGGCCTCTTGGCTTGATTTGGTGTTCAACCGTTTTAATCACGTTCCAATTGGCAATAACCAGCATTAGGACCTCCAATACAATTTACAATGGCTTTCAGAAAGCATTCACACCCCGTGACTTATTCCAGATTTTGTTGTGAATTCAAGATGGATTACTATTTTTTTCTTCACCCAATTCACACAAAGACAAATATTATGATTATTTTTTGCACATTTATTGAAAATCAAATACAGAAATATCTCATTTACATAAGTACTCACACCCTTGAGTCAATACACGTTTGAGAAAAACATTTGTCAGTGATTACAGCTGTCTTTCTGGGTAAGGCTCTATAGGCTTGCCATAACAAACAGGTTGGACACATATTGACTAAAGATATATCAGCTTTTCATTTTTAATGAGTAAAAATGCTGGGGAATTGTGTGTAGGCCAGTGACAAAACATATACATGTAATTCTATTTAACAACAACAAAATGTGGAAAAAGTCGAGGGGTGTGAATACTTTCTGAAGGCACTGCATCTCAAATCCCCCCAAAACTATTAATCATCATATTGCAAAACAGGATCATTTATCATCTCAACTATTATCAGCTGTTCTATATATTAAAAACAAAAACAGAATTCTCAAAAATCTCAATAGGAGACTGTTTCATCCAAAGTGACTAACAGCAGTGGGTGGAGACATTTTCACATGGGGGCCCTAGCGAAAATCAAACCCACATGGGGTGGCAGGGTAGTCTAGTGGTTAGAGTGTTGGACTTGTAACCAGAAGGTTGCAAGTTCAAGGTACAAATTTGTTGTTCTGCCCCTGAACAGGCACTTAGCCCACTGTTCCTAGGCTGTCATTGAAAATAAGAATTTGTTCTGAACTGACTTGCCTGGTTAAGTAAAGGTAAAATATATATATTTTTAAAACAACCCTGACATAGCAAGCACTATGCTCCACCAACTGAGCCATGCATTTAAGATGTCTACAATATACATTTATGATCTGGATGACCAGGGTGTTTCTAGTGTTCATTGTCATGTGCTCGAGTGCTGTGAATTTCTTGCTCTTTTTCCCAACAACAAGAAAATACATGTAAAAAGTAAAGCAGAACAAAAACATCAGAAATAAGAAGAAAACGAGAAAGTAAGTAAGCTGTGTGTGAGTGAGCGTGAGTTTGTAATACAGATGAACCTTCAGGCATTATGTGTGAAAGCTGTTTTGCTGTGACAAGTTGACAAAGCACGAGAACGCTCGGTGAAATGAGCTGCTGTCAATCTGAGATGATAAGGCGGGCTGGGGGAACCAGTTAGAGAAGGACAGACGTAGGCCATGTACGAATACCCGTACTTGCTTTCTAAATAGTAGGATTTTATAGTACGTGAAATAGTATGCTTTAAATGTCAGGATGTCATACTTATTTAGACTTTTAAAGTAGTAGAATTCTCTTGTGTTTCGAGACCCACATCTGTTTGACAACAGCTGATAATCAGCTGACAGGAGGTGCTGTACCAAAATGAACCAATGGCAGGAATCACCACACTTGCACATTCTTAGTAGGAGGAGCCTAGTATGCTGATATTTGTTGCTTACTGCATTTGTTTTGACTAAATAGTACGATAGTATGCAGTATGATTAGTACACAGTATGCAGTTTTAGTAAGCGGTAGGCAAGGCAGATTTGGGACATGGCCACAGTCTCTATCTGATACAATAATATTGTACATAAAGGCATACTGCATAGCTTCTCTTTCACCTGTGGTTGCAAGAGAAATTATATACACAACTGTGAGAGAAGCAAACACACAAAGAAAACCTGTTCAGTTCATGCCAATCTCTTCATTTTCTTGTTTGATTTTGCCCGCCGGCTCACCCTTCTCTCTCCCTCTCTTTCTCTCTCCCTCTCTCGCTTTCTTGCCCTCTCTCCCTCTCAGCTCATTGGCTTTGACCTTGAGATGTGACAGCCAGCCAACATGGCTAATAAAGGGACAGAGGTAAAGAGGGGAGAGATGGAAGGGAAGGAGAGATGAGAGAATATTACATAGGACGTCCTCTGTGACATAACAAGGTTGCGGAGTTGGAGAGAGAATTGACAGAAGATGGGAGAAAGGGGGATAATATTAGAGAGCTTAAAGGTCATTGTGTGTGTGTGTGTGTGTGTGTGTGTGTGTGTGTGTGTGTGTGTGTGTGTGTGTGTGTGTGTGTGTGTGTGTGTGTGTGTGTGTGTGTGTGTGTGTGTGTGTGTGTGTGTGTGTGTGTGTGTGTGTGTGTGTGTGTGTGTGTGCGCGTGCATGCGTGCGCGTGTGGTGTGTAAAAAAAAAAAGACGCGGACGCTGTGATTTCTTTTGTGTTTGAAAAGACTGTACCACCATTATAGAAGAACATCCTCACCTCCACCATTACAGAAGAAATCATTCACCTCCACCATTACAGAAGAACGCCTTCACCTCCACCATTACAGAAGAAGGCCTTCACCTCCACCATTACAGAAGAACGCCTTCACCTCCACCATTACAGAAGAACGCCTTCACCTCCACCATTACAGAAGAACGCATTCACCTCCACCATTACAGAAGAACGCCTTCACCTCCACCATTACAGAAGAACGCATTCACCTCTACCATTACAGAAGAACACCTTCACCTGCACCATTACAGAAGAACGCCTTCACCTGCACCATTACATAAGAACGCATTCACCTCCACCATTACAGAAGAACGCCTTCACCTCCACCATTACAGAAGAACGCCTTCACCTCCACCATTACAGAAGAACGCATTCACCTCCACCATTACAAAAGAACGCCTTCACCTCCACCATTACAGAAGAACGCATTCACCTCCACCATTACAGAAGAACACCTTCACCTGCACCATTACAGAAGAACGCCTTCACCTGCACCATTACATAAGAACGCATTCACCTCCACCATTACAGAAGAACGCCTTCACCTCCACCATTACAGAAGAACGCCTTCACCTCCACCATTACAGATGATTGGATCTCATCTGTGCAGGTCTATGGGAACATAGACAATGCTGCTTCAAACAGCTGCTGTAGTAGTCACAATAACTAATATTGGACAGCTATCACAACAGCATACTTACATAGAGAAATCTGTGTCCCTACGGTAAAGGTTTAGCTAAGGTATTACCACTACTGTATACGTAGCTAGCTATAGTATATATTAAAATGTATTTTTGTTGAGGGCAATACGTCAAATCTTACAGCGGGCTTCTTCCATGGTGGAGATTTGATTTGATTTGATTTGATTTTCCATACTGATTTCACCTGGAGACAAGGAGGAAGGAGGATAGGAGAGGAAGCCGTGTTATACTATTAAAATGCAGCCATTGGTGTTCTTATGTGACATCACACCTCTCTCTCTCTGCCTGATGAACTCTGGGTGACGTGTGCCCTGACCTCTGTCTACCCAGTGTCCCCCAGTCCCTCACTCTGTGCCACAGCCAGGAGAGGGGATACAGGGTAAGTCCTCACAGAAACTGTGACTGTGCTGTGACTCCTCAAGGAGGTAGTGACAGGGAAAGACCAGCGGAGGGCAGGTGTCCACGACTTAAAGGGATAGTTCACCCAAATGTCAAAATGACGTGTGTGTGTAAGATGTCTCTGGACAAGGTTGGACAGCAACTCAGGCTTTGGTTAAGTTTCCCTGTTTCCAATGCTAACGTTTTCAACAATTGTGGCACGTATCCCATCCATGTCCTGGTACCAATATTAGCATGTTAAATTGATTATGAAACCAAGTCACTTATTGATGATTTGAACATGATGACCTATCAGTGCTAATATCGGTATCATGACTTGCTATGTGACACGTCCTATGTATGTTTTCTACAAATGGCATAATGAACTTGACCTTGACCTCGTGTAAAAGACTTGGAGAATTAGGTTCTTCTTATGTTCCCCTCATGTCCAATTACACAATGAAAGTATGTCATCATTTCATAAGTGTTAATAACCATGAATGAAATGTAATGAAATCTCAGAGGCTTCGCTCCATGGCTCTCCAAGTGTTTGGGAAATTAAGGGAAAATTAAACGAAACATATTTGCAAATGCGCCCCTGGGTTGTGATATTCAGGGACATAATTGCCTTGTGGAAGCATCTGTTACATGTCGGTTTAATTGGAGTAAATCAGGCCTAGAGAAAGTAGCACATTGAACTGCCCAGAAAGCTTTGAAAATGGGTCATTTAAATAATTTACTTAAGCTACATCGTAATGTTACAACAAAAATGAAGAGCAAACTAGATTTTGTCAACAAAATAACAATACATATATTTTTAGCATCTTTGATAAGTTTCCTCAATGTGTAAAACAAATATGTTTTATATAACCAAAAACAGTCTTCCTCTACTTAGTAGTATGAACCAGAAGCGTCCCATTGAGCATCATCTTGTCTATTGAGGTCACCACTCCCCTTATCATAACCCAGCAGAATGAGGCATTACTGACAAATCAACCACTTTCCCATGGAGACAAATGATAATTAACCAGTTTAACAAATATTCGGAGTGTGTAAATTAGTGCCTGTCTGCTAGGGGCATCAACGGAGAGAAACAGTGACTTCCACTTCAGTTCATTTGTCTTGGGGTAGGATAGAGGGTTGAGTTTATGCACCGTACTATACAAACACTGACAGTCAAAACACTATACAGAGCAAATCAAAAGCCTTCCCAATATACATGCCAATACAAAATGTCTCATGTGATCATCATTCAAAGAGCCTGATTCACTTGAGAATCAGTGAATCAGTGTGCAACACAGACATTGCATAAATCATTTGTTTTACATACACTTGAAATGTATGTCATTATAGCCTTATGGCATCATGGCATTTGCATTAATTATCGTGAATAACTAATGGATATCAAGCCATCAGCATCCAAACGTACCATTTTATAAGGAGAGGTTTGGAATGTCACCTATGAGGTCATCCACAGTAGACTCCAATAGGAAGCCACTAAGGAGTTGAGCCGAGACAGTTAGTTATATTGGAAAGGCCATTCCACTCAGGTATTTGCTTCAACAGACTCTAGGGCTGGACCCAAATAGCACCGTATGCCCTATTTAGTGCAATGCTTTTGACCAGGGTCTATAGGGACATAGCCATAGTGAATAATGTTTAAATTTGACAAGATTAAACTGATATCTGGTTCCACAAGGAGGACCGTGAGACGCTGTGTACTGTCACTAGTGATCACTTGACACACTGATTCCTATGTATATGTGTACTGTCACTAGTGATCACTTGACACACTGATTCCTATGTATATGTGTACTGTCACTAGTGATCACTTGACACACAGATTCCTATGTATATGTGTACTGTCACTAGTGATCACTTGACACACTGATTCCTATGTATATGTGTACTGTCACTAGTGATCACTTGACACACTGATTCCTATGTATATGTGTACTGTCACTAGTGATCACTTTACACACTGATTCCTATGTATATGTGTACTGTCACTAGTGATCACTTGACACACTGATTCCTACGTATATGTGTACTGTATCTGTGAAGTGTGGGGTGGCCACCCCACATGTGCTCTCTCTAATTCTCTCTTTCTCTCTTTCTTTCTCTCTCTCGGAGGACCTGAGCCCTAGGACCGTGCCCCAGGACTACCTGACATGATGACTCCTTGCTGTCCCCAGTCCACCTGGCTGTACAGCTGTTCCAGTTTCAACTGTTCTGCCTTATTATTATTCGACCATGCTGGTCATTTATGAACATTTGAACATCTTGGCCATGTTCTGTTATAATCTCCACCCGGCACAGCCAGAAGAGGACTGGCCACCCCACATAGCCTGGTTCCTCTCTAGGTTTCTTCCTAGGTTTTGGCCTTTCTAGGGAGTTTTTCCTAGCCACCGTGCTTCTACACCTGCATTGCTTGCTGTTTGGGGTTTTAGGCTGGGTTTCTGTACAGCACTTTGAGATATCAGCTGATGTACGAAGGGCTGTATAAATACATTTGATTTGATTTGATTTGGTAGGAGAGACTGATTTATAATATGATGCATGTGGAACCTGTAGAGGTAATAATGTCTCAATTCCTTCTGTTCATTTTCTTTCATCTAAGCCCTTTTAAACCCCCACCACATCTCAGAACATTTAAAACCTCACTCCATCTAAAGCCGTCTAAAACCTCACTACATTTAGAAGACACACAGTAAAGTACCAAAGACAACTGCAGAGGAGTGGGAGATCAGCCAAATATGTCAGAACATTTTCCAAGAATCCCCAAAACAGACTAGTAAGTCAGCCAGCGTCACTAGCGTCAGCATTAAAGACGGTACAAAAAAATACAATACATTAGCAAAATCAAAAAGAAGCTAGATTTCTGTATTGTTGAACATATTCAATGTAACCTAATGACCGGTGAAATAAGAACTGAACCCGGTGTACCAAGCCGACTATCCGACTAATGACCGGTGAAATAAGAACTGAACCCGGTGTACCAAGCCGACTATCCGACTAATGACCGGTGAAATAAGAACTGAACCCGGTGTACCAAGCCGACTATCTGACTAATGACCGGTGAAATAAGAACTGAACCCGGTGTACTGAACCCGGTGTACCAAGCCGACTATCTGACTAATGACCGGTGAAATAAGAACTGAACCCGGTGTACCAAGCCGACTATCTGACTAATGACCGGTGAAATAAGAACTGAACCCGGTGTACCAAGCCGACTATCTGACTAATGACCGGTGAAATAAGAACTGAACCCGGTGTAATGACCGGTGAAATAAGAACTGAACCCCCAAGCCGACTATGACTAATGACGGTGAAATAAGAACTGAACCCGGTGTACCAAGCCGACTATCTGACTAATGACCGGTGAAATGAAATAAGAACTAATGACGGTGAAATAAGAACTGAACCGGTGTACCGACTAATGCCGACTATCCGACTAATGACCGGTGAAATAAGAACTGAACCCGGTGTACCAAGCCGACTATCCGACTAATGACCGGTGAAATAAGAACTGAACCCGGTGTACCAAGCCGACTATCTGACTAATGACCGGTGAAATAAGAACTGAACCCGGTGTACCAAGCCGACTATCTGACTAATGACCGGTGAAATAAGAACTGAACCCGGTGTACCAAGCCGACTATCCGACTAATGACCGGTGAAATAAGAACTGAACCCGGTGTACCAAGCCGACTAGGACAGCGGAGTCAATCACCACCTTCCGGAGACACCTGAAACCCCACCTCTTTAAGGAATACCTAGGATAGGATAAAGTAATCCTTCTCACCCCCCCCCCTTAAAAGATTTAGATGCACTATTGTAAAGTGGCTGTTCCACTGGATGTCATAAGGTGAATGCACCAATTTGTAAGTCGCTCTGGATAAGAGCGTCTGCTATATGACTTAAATGTAAATGTAAATGTAATGTCTGGAAGAGAATGGGCAAGGGCCCCGCTGCCAAATATGGAATTAAAAACATATTTTTGGCTCCCAATAAGGCTAATGGATAGTTAGATGTCAAAAACATGTCTGTTTTTGTCTGCACCGTCCACATCCTGTTGTGTTGTTCTCCATCCACTATGGACTTTTATTTAATTGATATAGTTCTGACAGGGACACATGAATCAACATTTCAGGTTCAACAACATGAATGTAAAAGTGCAGGAGGCCTCAACGCTAATCTGTCAGAGGTGTCATTCCCGTTGGGGGCACAAGGGCACGTGCCCCATCAGATGTCCTTCTTCTTTTTATACATTTATTTCTAAACTACTAAACTTAACTGAAGCCCACGTTTTCTCATAATTATTTATAAAAAGATGTCAGCAGTATTTTGCGGAGGGGGGAACTACTCTCCCTAGTAAGTGGTTCCTTCCAAGCTGCATCATGAAACAAAGATATGCTTGCAGAGAGTATCATGGAGGAGGAGGGAGTGTCGAGTGACACACAGCGTTTGATTTGATTGTAGCTGCCGGTGATGGGCAGGACTCGCAGGAGGTATGTATGTAAAGTAATACATTTTTCTGCAATACAAGCCACCTAGCAATTTGATTAACAATTTCAGGCTTGTCTAGCTATCTTAGTTGGCATGCCTGCTGGCAAGGTTGCTAGACTTTAGGAACTACGAAAATTGCTTTCATTCTTGGGTTATGATACTATATACCGTGGCAGCTGTACTAAAAGGCATAACAGTTCTTAAAGAATCAATGTGCATCATTAATTAAAATTACAATTGAACAGGTAATGAGGTATGAGGTAGGTTTAACCAAGCTAGCTAACACATCCATTCAACACACTACACTGATCTTTACCAGAGGTGGATGGGTCTGAGGAGATGTTTTTTTATATATATATATAATTAAATCAAGGTTTCTTAATTCTCAAGGTTAATGAGAAGTTTATGACCCATGTGATAGTTGTACTGCTCTCACTATAACCACACGGCTTTGCATTAACTCGCACTCAATATGCCCAGAGTTAAGGAGATGAGGAGGAGTTAGAACTGTATTGTAAACATAGTATCATGACCTATATTTCATCTCAATGTTAAAATGGAAAGAATACCTCATGAGACTGTTGTGTACTGCAGAGAAGGACATTAGCTGGGTTATAGGGCCTCTGCCACATCTCATCAAGACATGTACAGCCAGCCGGGGGGGGATGTCTGACTGGGTCCCATGAAGGCCCTTTCAACCAGGGAAAACACATCTTAATCACAAACTGTCTGCCGTACCACCACGCCTCACGCTCCAATGTAGGTTGGCTTGGACATGGGGTGCATCTCAATAGTCTAACATGACTTCTCCTTTTCTCCTCTCCTTCATCAGATTCTGCACTGATCTGAAAACATGAAGGACAGGTGAAAGCTCTGTGGTGATGGACTGACTGCCTACAATGACTGACTGCCTACAAGCCTAACCCACTGGCCCTCACCAGCTGTCCAAAGAGAGATGTAAAAAAAACTATGCCCTGCATCCTCTAAGGCAGGGAAAAGTTACACAGCACAATAACCGTTCAGTTCCTTCGGCCTTCAGTTATGCATATTGTTGATTCAATTTAAGAAATAAAACATTCCTACAGCTATTCATTCATTCAGAGACAGATACTTGGTATTCTTTGTTCTCAACTCCCTAAGAAATATAATGGCAGCAGCACCGACACGTTAAGAAAAAAGACCTTTTCTGTTCTACAGATAAAGTCCTATTTAATTATTCAGGACTCCCGAGTGGTGCAGCACTGCATCTCAGTGCAAGAGGTGTCACTACAGTCCCTGGTTCAAATCCAGGCTGTATCACATCTGGATGTGATTGGGAGTCCCATAGGGCGGCGCACAATTGGCCCTGCGTCATCCAGGGCTGGGGTAGGCCGTCGTCGTAAATAAACATTTGTTCTTAACTGATATGCTGAGTTAAATAAAGGTAAAATAAATAAACTATGATCATTGTGCCAGAAAAACAAATGATGAAAATAGCAGGAAGACTTTCCTCATAAGGTCATGGTTTTGTATAGTTTTAAATACAAGGTTAGTTTATAGTTTAAATACAAGGTTACTGAATGGTTTACTGAACAACAGGTTATGCAAACACAGTACATGAAGGACCCCAAGTGCCTCCTTGGTAAAACAAGAATTGGCCAATCAATGAGTTCCAGGTATGATGTCCTCTCCAAGCCCTGACCCCCATTAAGCAGGAATTAACCCAGCCCTCATTGGTTGTGTGAACACACTGACGAAAAGCCAATGAGCGGCCTCCACCTCCGACCTTTCAGCAGCTGATGGCCTGTACGTTTGATTGATGGTTAATCAACGTTGATTCTCGTATCAATATTCAATATCAAATCAAATTGTATTTGTCACATACAACAGGTCTAGACATTACAGTGAAATGCTTACAATTCCTTAACCAACAACACAGTTCAAGAAACAGAGTTAAGAAAATATGTACTAAATAAACTAAAGTGGGAAAAAAAATACATCAAAAAGTAACATGAAAATGACATAACAATAACGAGACTATATACAGGGGGCATGTGCGGGGGTACAGGTTAGCTGAGGTCATTTGTAAAGTGACTATAATAAATAGCGAGTAGTAGCAGTGTAAAAGAGGGGGGGTCAATGTATTGTGATTTGGTTGATGAGAAATGTGATGTTGCCATATATATATATATATATAATATTATATTCGACTGGGAATAAGTATGCATGTAATCTGCCAGTGTAAACACTACTGCTAGAGACTGGAGCTGTAGTGTCTGTACCATAAAACTAAATGACAACACCTCTCTCGCTCACTCACAGGCGCACACACACCTCTGTGGGGGCCAGGGGAACAGGTCCTTTTAGCATGTTGGTCAGGCTGAGATCTACACCTTCATTATTTGGTTTAAGTGTCTGATTGATGGAGTTGCCAGTACCAACGTCCCTGGGTTTACTGTTTAACCAGGGACATTGGTGCTGGATTGTTTTAAAGGGACATACAGATGTTGTCCTTTTAATTAAGAAGTTTATAAAGCCCATCTATTAACTCTCTCTATGCTGACAACCAGCTGGTAAAGGGAGGTATGTCAGACCTGGCTTCAAATTGTATTTGAAATTTGTTCATTTGAGCGTTTGGTTTTTCCTGCCAGGAGTGTCTGATTGGCTTTACAGGTTTGGGACTAGTTCAGTGACCTCCTGGTTAGAGTGTCCAACCTGAGATTGGAAGGTTGGGAGTTAGATCCCTGGCTGAGTCATACCAAAGACAGTCAAAATGGGACCTGGTGCCTCTCTGCTTGACACTCAGCATTAAGGAGATAGATTGGGGGTAGGGCCCAGCGGTAGACCAGCAACCTTATCCCGGATGCTACAGAAACAGGAGATCCTGCTCCTATGTTCTGGCTCTCACAAGCAAAGGCTCCTTCCTTACTTCCTGGAAGACAGTTGGTAAGGTGGGGTGTTGCAGAAGACAACATGTTTTATACTATTATCTATCTATATATACGGATGTCATGTTTTATATAGATCTATTTTTTATCGTCAATTCACCGAAGTTCTACAGCGACGTAGTTAATGTGAAGGCCTCCGACGCTGCGTCTTGAGATTCTACAAGACCTACAGGATCACGCCTGCAGTTGCTGCAGGCTCAATGTGACTCCCCATTATTTGTGTTGGCTTCCTTCACCGTGGTGAAACAGTCAGGAAAACACATTTTTTTAAATGTCTGTAAGTGTCATAACTAAACGAGGCGTGTGCACGCAACTCAACTGGCTCTTGGACTACAGGGAATGTTTTTATGATGAGGATGAAGTTGGTATTACTATTCATTAGGATTGATTTCACCTTTCACAGCCTTTAGAGCAGCTGCACTCATCTGAAACACACACCAATGTGTCCTTGACTGGTAGGATGATGCATAAAAGGCCAATTAACATGGTTAGCCCATGTAGGTGTTTCTTGCTGACTTGTTTTAAGCTGGTGTTTAATAGTGCTGTGACTTTCAGCCCTGATATGTCAGCAGAGAGGAGCGAGGACAGGATGAGAGGAGCGAGGACAGGATGAGAGGAGCGAGGACAGGATGAGAGGAGCGAGGACAGGATGAGAGGAGCGAGGACAGGATGAGAGGAGCGAGGACAGGATGAGAGGAGCGAGGACAGGATGAGAGGAGCGAGGACAGGATGAGAGGAGCGAGGACAGGATGAGAGGAGCGAGGACAGGATGAGAGGAGCGAGGACAGGATGAGAGGAGCGAGGACAGGATGAGAGGAGCGAGGACAGGATGAGAGGAGCTTCATAGTTTTTCCGATAACGCATTAAAGGAGTAGTTTACTATTTTACAGCTTGATATTAGATGGTTCACCCTGAAATGAGATATTAGATGGTTCACCCTGAAAGTAGTCTATTGGCCAGGAGCAACTGTAATCCATCATTCAGTTCTCTTTAAACAGCCATTACAATCTCCAGCTAACTTTAAACACCACTAGCTACAAATCAATGGATGTGATGGGGGAATGTGTCACGTCCTGACCATAAAAAGCCTTTATTTTCTATGGTGGAGTAGGTCAGGGTGTGACTGGGGGTGTTCTAGTTTATTATTTCTATCTGTAGTCTAGTTTTTGTATTTCTATGTTGGCCTGGTATGGTTCCCAATCAGAGGCAGCTGTCTATCGTTGTCTCTGATTGGGGATCATATTTAGGCAGCCTTTTCCCACCTGTTGTTTGTGGGATCTTGTTTTTGTATTGTTGCTTTTGAGCCCTACAAGGCTGTACGTTCATTTGTTTCTCTTCATTGTTTTGTTGCTGGTTCACATTTTAATAAAATATGATGAACCCAAATCACACTGCGCCTTGGGTCTACCCATTTCGACGTTATAGAATGTGAGCATATAAAATATTTTTTTCTTCAAAATCAACTCCATATTTGTTTTGCTGTTACTTCAATCGGATTTGGCCATTTAAAAAAAACATATGCTCACATGCCCCCATCACTTCAATAGATTTTTAGTAATGGCTGTTTAAAGAATACTGAACCATAGATTACCGTTTATCTTGGCCAGTAGACTACTTTCAGGGTGAGGAACCATCTAACAAGAAGTTGTATAAGAGTGAACTACTTCTTCAAGGCTTTGAAGTCAATACTTATGCAGTTTGTGGCCAGAGGCAGACCTACCAACCGTTAAATGATCAGCCATCATGGCTCCTAACATGAGAAGACGTCAATAAACAGGCTTAAACATCTCCACCTTTCCCATCTCCACCTTTCCCATCTCCACCTTTCCCATCTCCACCTTTCCCATCTCCACCTTTCCCATCTCCACCTTTCCCATCTCCACCTTTCCCAGCCACCACGCAGGATAAAAACATCAAATCACATTTGATTTCTTACATGCTTCGTAAACAACAGGTGTAGTAGATTAACAGCAAAATGCTGACTTCCCAACAATGAAAAAAGAAGAAGATAAATAATACCATGTCTAACATACGTCTGTGTGAGTAACTAATCATTTAAATTAAAAAGTATCAAAACAACAGGAGGGGAACAGGGGAACAGTTGAGGAAATTCAAAGAAAAAATAACAAAGTTCAATCTCTTTTCCTCCCTACATCTCACGCCATCTCTCCCTCCCTCTCTCTCTCATACTCTGCCCCTGATTCCCCTCATATCATGCTTGATATTTGGGCTGTTACAGTAGACGTGGAAACTACTAGGCAGAGGAAGAGGGGTTAGAGGTGGGGGCACATCCCAGCCTCTCCTAGAAAACTACCACTTTGAGGGGTAAAGGGATCTGAAGTCTGGCTTGGCAGATGGTTCCACTCTGCTGACTCCAGTGATAGCCAATTAGAGCAAGTGTAAATATAACACGAGTAACAACAGCATCATCAGTAGGAACCTGAGAACAGCCAGACCTACCTTATAGTACTGGCAGCCAGGCCTTTCACAGCCAGAGTTACAGCCAGGTCAATAAAGCCAGGTGAAATATCATCAACCAATGGCATCAAAACAGTTACACTATCACTATAGGCTGTGTCCCAAATGGCACCCAATTACCACTATAGTGCATTTCTTTTACCAGAGTAGGGTATATGGCCCTGGTCAAAAGTAGTGCACTATAAGGAATAGGTGTCATTTCTATACAACATGGCTGCAGAGGGTTCATGTGGATAGTAAATGCTATCTGATAGGGGTTTGGTTGTCTTTTAGTTTGAGATTGAGGGGGTAGGAGAGGATAGTGGTCATCCATCTTACAACAGGGGCAGTGATACTGCAATAACAACCTGTCCAAACAATAAAACAGAGGTAGACATCCAGCAGTGACCATTTCCTCTCCTATCTGCCTCTCATTCCACTCTACCTCCTCTCGTCCCTCTCTTCCTCCTCATTCCTCTCATTCTTCCTCCTCTCATTCCTCTCTTCCTCCTCTCATTCCTCTCATGTGTGCATACATTCTACGTATGGGTGGTCCCGGGGATTGAACCCACTATCCTGGCGTTACAAGCACCATGCTCTACCAACTGAGCTACAGAAGGACTTTCAACCTTTGTCTCTCCTGAGCCCGTACGGGAGTTGTAGTGATGAGGCAAGATAGTAGCTACTACAACAATTGGACACCATGAAATTGGGGTAAAAATACATTTAAAAAAATAATTAAAATTAAAATTAAAATCTATTGAGTAATTGAACATATGACATTTCTCAAAGCAAAGTCATTGTTCTTAGTGTGAACTGCATGTGACTCTTTTCTGGAAAGTAGGCATATGTCGTACGTCACTACGTCACATGAGAAGCATTTGAACATAAACATTATTTTTAAAATCAAATTGCGTATTTTGGCAGAAATGCCTTCTGGAAGGCTCATGTGCCTTAATAACAAACTTGTATGCCATCTGTAACTATGGAAACAGACAGGAACCTTCCCACTAGCCATGATTGGCTGAGATAATGGATGGCCTGGACATGCCAAGAGATGAGTTCAGACTGGTCTGCCATGGAACATGAGACGCTTATGTGTATGTGTAGGTAATCCTTTCTAATGCAGAATATATATATTTTTTAAATACCACGAAGAAATGCAAAAGTGTTGCTCTCCACCTTCTGGAGGGCCGAGTTGTGAAATCAGTGGAATGCCCGGTGGAAGCAGAGTATAATAGCTAAGGAGAACGAGGAAATTTGGCTGTTTGATTGCAAATATGCGACGGAGTCAAAAAGAGAACACACAAAAGGCTGTTGTATAAAACACCTGTCTCTGGATTACATCTTCAAACTAAGGGCAACCATGGCATCCATGACACAGAGGGAGAAGCGTGGACAGTGTTCAAAGTTCAAAAAAATTATCCGGTAGAACGCCGTGCTTTTATTTCGTCACACTGACAACCGTAAGCTATTTTCTGTAATTAGCTTACCATTTGTAAATAATTATCTTGTTGTGGGCTTATTTTTCTTTAATAATGTATACAAATTAGCTAAAGTTAAGATGTTGTCAGCTATATGATCTGGTCATTATTTTAACTGGTTAGCCAGCTAACTTAACGTTAGCCAGCTAACTAACAAGCTCCAAACGAACCAAAATATTGTTCAGAAAGTTGCTTTTTGTTGCCTGGTTTGCTAGATTGACATATACTAAATTCATTTTTTAAACGTATGGGTTTATTGGTGTTTTCATAATGAAAATGACAAGTTTGACGTCAGCCGACAATAGAATGTTCATGATGTCACTGCAACAATTGTCTACAGACATGTCGATAGACGTAGTATAAACCAGCCTTTAGTCTTTAAATCTTTGGTTGTTTAGTACACTACTATACTGACTCTGTTTAGCACATGGCCTCACATGTGAATCCTTAAAGAGATGGGTGGGGCTAAGGCTTAAGAGGGTGTGAACAATGCTGAATGGGTGTAGACAAAGAAGAGCTCTCCAGTAGGTGACCAAAATATTCAAGGGCCATTTTATCAAAAGTGGGGTTACAAGTTGATCAACTTTCAAAGCAGAATGACTTTCCCATTGTTCCTTAGCTGTAGTGTATGATATACAGAGTCCCTACTTTTATCCAATGTTAAAAACACCATTTCAGATGTTAAATCCTGTGGTTGGGATCTGAATGATGCGAATGAACCGACAACGGCACCAGAATGTCTCGGGCCGGTGACATCACCATAAATCATGTGTGACTCTGATCCAATAAGAAGCCTTGCAGACAGGTAGGTAGCCAAAGAAACTTCACACCATCTGTCTGTCTGGTGGTCTGACCTTAAAGAACCATTGGATGGAGGGAGGAGGATAGAGGGGGGGAATTAAGTCTGGGTTCTAATAATGCTCCAGGTGACAAACAGGGTGTTTAATAGATGGACGAGAGATGGTGGAGAGGAAAAACGAGGGAACGAGAGTGAGTCACCTCTTCAGGAGGAGAAATAATCACAACAAGCTGGTAAAAGGGATTGCAGTGGGCATCAGTCATTGGGACAAACAGAGCCCAAATTGAGGACTCCCATTTTCAGGTTGTAAAACACGCCAAGGTATGCTACAAATCAAGGCTGTGGTTGCCTCTGTTAACCATGGTAGCAGGTAATGGAAGAGCCACACACATGATCTAGACCTCTAATTTATATTACCAGCCCCAGATATAGAAGCTACACAGTACATGTTGGTATACATTATGTTCCTTAGTTGTGTCCACGGCATATTTTGGTATCATACCATAATAGTAATGCTGACAGGCTAGATCTGAACAACAGGCTAGATCCTTAGGTCTCAACCCAAGCCACCTTGTCGGAAAGAGATTACTATATGGATAACACATCTATGTCTTCTGCTTACAGTAGATATCCAGAACCATATTACTGCTGGTTTAGTGAGAGAGCTGTGGGGATCTGACTGTGTGAATTTATACCAAATGAAGCATGCAGCATCAAGTTGTTCCTCCATAACTGGCTATGTGACTCTTGCAGCTCTGTGGGTAATATTTATTAACAATTTTGATACCTTCTAGAAACAAAGCTTGTTTTATAAAATACATTTACATCATCCCCTGGGTGTTGGTAGACAATGTAAGTAGCCTGATTTATGTCCCTCTAACTTCCCAGGATGCCTATACTGCTGATCCCACAACTATTGTATGCAGTAATCATGTGCCTATGAACCAGAGTTATACTGTTAGCACTGAGGCAGTATGTGGATTAGAGGTCTGTCAGGATTTGGCCAGGGTTGTTCCGTTTTTTGGTCACTAGATGCCCCCATTGTGCCTTTTGACCTTTTGTTTTCCCTTGATCCCCATTATTATTTGCACCTGTGCCTCGTTTCCCCTGATTGTATTTAAACCCTTTGTTTTCCTCTGTTCTTTGCTCTGTGTTTGTATGTTAGCACCCAGCCCTAGTACTCTGAGAACTCTTGTTGATCCCGGTGGACTCTCTTGTGGAATTCTGTTTTTTTGTTCTTGTTTGTTTGTTTTTTGAGTATCTTTTGAGGCTTTTTGTGCTTTATCTTCCACCTTGTGGATTTACCTTTTTTTTGTCTTGGAGGATTACCTTTGTTCTTGTAGGATTCCTTTTGAGGTTGTGGAGTTACATGTTTTCCTGAAGAACTTCACTTTTTACTTCATTAAATACACCGTCTCAAGTACTGCTGTGTCTGCCTCATCTTCTGGGTTCTGCCGACTATTCGTGGCTCAGTTGGTTAAGTGACTGTTTTTCACTCCGGAGACCTGGGTTCGTAACCAGGTCCTGACAAGGTCGACTGATTATGACTTTTCAACGCCGATACTGATTATTGGAGGACCCAAAAAAGCCGATACCAATTAATCGGGCGATAAAAAAAAAAAAATGTATTTATTTATTTAATAATGACAATTACAACAATACTGAATAAACACTTTTATTTTAACTTAATATAATCCATCAATCAAATCAATTTAGCCTCAAATAAATAATGAAACACGTTCAATTTGGTTTAAATAATGCAAAAACAAAGTGTTGGAGAAGAAAGTAAAAGTGCAATATGTGCCATGTAAAAAAGCTAACGTTTAAGTTCCTTGCTCAGAACATGAGAACATATGAAAGCTGGTGATTCCTTTTAACATGAGTCTTTAATATTCCCAGGTAAGATGTTTTAGGTTGAGGTTAATATAGTAATTTCTAGGACTATTTCCCTCTATACCATTTGTATTTCATATACCTTTGACTATTGGATGTTCTTATAGGCACTTTAGTCTTGCCAGTTTAACAGTATAGCTTCCGTCCCTCTCCTCGCCCCTACCTGGGCTCGAACCAGGAACACATCGACAACAGCCACCCTCGAAGCATCGTTACCCAAAAGCCGTGGCCCTTGTAGAGCAAGGGGAACAACTACTCCAAGTCTCAGAGCGAGTGACGCTTGAAATGCTATTGGCGCGCACCCCACTAGCTAGCTAGCCATTTCACATCGGCTCCACCAGCCTAATCTCGGGAGTTGATAGGCTTGAAGTAATAAACAGTGCAATGCTTGAAGCATTGCGAAGAGCTGCTGGCAAATGCACGAAAGTGCTGTTTGAATGAATGCTTACGAGCCTGCTGCTGCTCACTCAGACTGCTCTATCAAATATCAAATATAATTATAACATAATAACACACAGAAATTCGAGCCTTAGGTCATTAATATGGTCAAATCCGGAAACTATAATTTCGAAAATAAAACATTTATTCTTTCAGTGAAATACGGAACCGTTCCGTATTTTATCTAACTGATGGCATCCCTAAGTGTAAATATTGCTGTTACATTGTACAACCTTGAATGTTAAGTCATAATTATGTACAATTCTGGCAAATTAATTGCGGCCTTTGTTAGGAATAAATGGACTTCACACAGTTCGCAACGAGCCAGGCGGCCCAAACGGCTGCATATACCCTGACTGCTTGCACGGAACGCAAGAGAAGTGACAATTTCCCTAGTTATAAGAAATTCATGTTAGCAGGCAATATTAACTAAATATGCAGGTTTAAAAATATATACTTGTGTATTGATTTTAAAGAAATGCATGAATGTTTATGGTTAGGTACATTGATGCAACGACAGTGCTTTTTTCGCAAATGCGCTTGTTACATCATCACCCGTTTGGCGAAGTAGGCTGTGATTCAATGAGAAACTAACCAGCACCGCATTGATTTTATGCAACGCAGGACACGCTAGATAAACTAGTAATATCATCAACCATGTGTAGTTAACTAGTGATTATGTTAAGATTGATTGTTTTTTTTATAAGATAAGTTTAATGCTAGCTAGCAATTTACCTTGGCTTCTTGCTGCCCTCACGTAACAGGTAGTCAGCCTGCCACGCAGGCTCCTCGTGGAGTGCAATGTAAGGCAGGTGGTTAGAGCATTGGACTAGGAACCGTAAGGTTGCAAAAACGAATCCCTGAGCTGACACTGTAAAAACACTGTAAAAATCTGTTGTTCTACCCCTGAACAAGGCAGTTAGCCCATTGTTCCTAGGCTGTCATTAAATATAAGAATGTGTTCATAACTGACTTTTCTAGTTACAGTGCCTTGCCCAATTTTTCAGTTTTTGATTTGTTAAAAAAGTTTGAAATATCCAATAAATGTCGTTCCACTTCATGATTGTGTCCCACTTGTTGTTGATTCTTCACAAAAAAATACAGTTTTATATCTTTATGTTTGAAGCCTGAAATGTGGTAAAAGGTCGCAAAGTTCAAGGGGACCGAATACTTTCGCAAGGCACTGTAAATAAAGGTGTAAAAAAATAAAAAATAAAAAATAAAAAATTGGTGTCAAAAAATACTGATTCCCGATTGTTGTGAAAACTTGAAATCGGCCCTAATTAATCAGCCATTCCGATTAATCAGATTCATCACAATTAATGGCACCCTTCAAGATTATTGTAAATAACATCTACCAAAATTAAACCAGGAATTAAATTCCACTTAAGTTTATCTATGTCTTAAGGAACTATATTGAGCCATTACATCACTTCCTTTTTCACTAGGGTATAAAAATGAGGTAACACGCATGCAATATCCCTTTGTCATCCAACACCATGAAGAAAAGAAAAGACCTGGCAGTTTAAAAGAGACAGATGGTCGTAGACCTTCATAAATCTGGTAATGGCTACAAGAAGATCCACAAACGATTGAATATACCGCTGAGCAATGTCAGGGCAATTATTAAAACATTTAAAAGGCTCTTTGGAAGGGTTGCCAGAAGAAAGCCCTTTCTGACCCCAAGACACAGATGCAAGTACTTGGAGTTTGCCAAACGTTATTTAAATTATGACTGGAAGAAGGTGCTCTGGTCAGATGAGACCAAAACAGAACGTTATGGTCACATACAGCATCGACATGTTTGGCATGGAAACAGAGATGCATACAAGGAGAGGCACCTCATACCCACGATGAAATATGGAGGGAGGTCAGTGATGTTTTGGGGCTGTTTTAATTCCAGATTGATGGCATAATGAATTCTACCAAGTATCAGGCAATTTTGGCTGACAGTCTGGTTGCCTCTGCCAGAAGGCTGGGACTTGGCCGTAGGATCTGCATATAGGAATGGTCAAAAATCCCTCCAAATGTGTTCCCTAACCTGGTCAAACAGGAAGTTTACAGGAAAAGACTCCATGCTGTTATCCTTGCCAGAGGTGGTGGCACTAAGTACTAAATGAGGAGTGCCAATAATTATGAAACCTTGATTTTGGTAAAAATGTATTTTGTATTAAATAATTGTATGATTTTGGTTGGTTCCATTGGAACATTAATAAAGGACAGTATTTGTCACGTTGGTATTTTTAGTTTCTCTCAATAATTATATTGTTTATATTTGAAGTATTGTTTGTGCATTGCCAGTCATTTTGGAGCCCACTGTATATACTGTATCCTTCACTATCTATTCTTTACTATCTATTGCATCTTAGCCGCTCTGTCACTGCTCATCCATATATTTTAAATTCTCATCCCATTCCTTTACTAGATTGTGTGTATTAGGTTTTGTTGTGGAATTTGTTAGATATTAAGTTTGTTGTGAAATGGTTAGATATTACCTGTTAGATACTGCTGTCAGATCTAGAAGCAGAAGCATTAAGAACATTACTGTAAAAACCCATGTATTGATGAGGAATGTTGTACGGTTGAGCAGTATGAGGCAAAAGGTATGGCAAATAAGTCTGGCATCCCAACTGACTGGAAAACGCACTGCACATTGAGAAATCATGTGACTAAACTGACTAAACTGAACGAAAAGAAGAAACTATACTACGAAACAAAGACAAATGATATAAAGAATGATAGTAAAAAGCTTTGAAGCACCTTAAAAAAAAATGAACAAAAAGAAACTCAGCACCATTATTCATTGAATGAGATGGCTTATTCCTCACAAAACCCACTGATATTACCAACTAGTTTCATTTGTTTTTCAAACTTAGGCATGACTTGCCAGCAGCTAACACTACACATCCAAGTAGAACTGATCAAATTATGAAAGACAAGCATTGTCATTTTCAATACTGTAAAGTGAGTGTGAAAGAGGTGAAAAATAGTATTGTTGTCTGTCAACAATGACAAGGGTCTGACAATTTGGATGGAAAATGACTGAGGATAATAGCAGATGATATTGCCACTCCTATTTGCCATATCTTCAATCTAAGCTTAAGTTTGACATGATACAATACTATTTTACTGTAAACAAATTGATATCATTCATAGTGAAGAACATTCAACAAGCACGGCACTTACACAAATGACTGATGATTGGCTGAGAGAAACTGATGATGAAAAGATTGTGGGGGCTGTTTGGTTAGACTGTAGTGCAGCTTTTGACATTATCGATCAGTCTGCTGATGGAAAAACATATGTGTTATGGCTTTATACCCCCTGCTATATTGTGGATAAAGAGTTACCTGTCTAACAGAACACAGAGTGTGTTCTTTAATGGAAGTCTCTCCAACATAATCCAGGTAGAATCAGGAATTTCCCAGGGCAGCTGTCTTGGCCTGTTAATCTTTTCAATCTTTACTAATGACATACCACTGGCTTTGAGTAAAGCCAATGTTTCTATGTGTGCAGATGACTCACCACTACACGCCAGCTACTACAGCGGTGAAATCACTGCAACACTTAAAGAGCTGCAGTTAGTTTCAGAATGGGTGCAAAGGAATAGGTTAGTCCTGAATATTTCAAAAACTAAAAATGTACACTGAAATGTGCACTGTTCAGTCGTGTGGTCAGGTGCCACAAAGAGGGAGCTCTGAAAATTACAAGTGGCTCAGAACAGAGAAAGCACGGCTGGCCCTGAAATGTACACGAAGAGCTGGCATTAACAATATGCATGTACATCTCTTATGGCTCAAAGTGGAGGAGAGTTTGACTTCATCACTACTTGTTTTTGTAAGAAGTGTTGACATGCTGAATGCACCGAGGGGTCTGTTTAACATTCTAGCACACAGCTTGGACACCCAGCAGTAGGACGGCGTCAGAGACGTTTTACGTCCTCCGAACCAACTGTGTTATTTTCTTTGCAACTTATTTTCTTACTTATCTTGTACATAATGTTGCTGCTACCATCTCTTATGACCGAAAATAACTTCAGAATAGCGATTACTCACTACGAACTGGTAGAAGCTTTTTCCTTTAACGAGTCTGACGTCAAGGATATACTGCTTTCCCGGGAACAGGCCCAAATCCCTGTCATTTGCATGATGAGAAGACACAGAAAAAGGGGGCGGAGGTCGGGCTCCCTTCTGAGAATTCGTAGCAGAGTGAGTAAAACCCCACTGCCATCTGTATTATTGGCTAACATGCAATCATTGGAAAATAAAATCGATGACCTACAAGATTAAAGATTAAACTACAAACGGGACATTAAAAACTGTATTATCTTATGTTTTACCGAGTCGTGGTTAAACGACGACATGAACAACACAAAGCTGGTGGTTTAACACTGTATCGGTAGGATAGAACAGCAGCCTGTGTTAAGAGAAGGGGCGTGGGTCTATGTATATTTGTAAACAGCTGGTGCACAATATCTAAGGAAGTCTAAAGGTTTTGCTCACCTGAGGTAGAGTATCTCATGGTAAGCTGTAGACCACACTATCTACCTTGAGTTTTCATCTGTATCGTAGCTGTCTACATACCACCACAGACCTATGCTGCCACTGAGACTCACTCAATGAGCTATATTCCACCATAAGCAAACAGGAAAAAGCTCACTCCTAGTGGCCGGGGACTTTAATGCAGGGAAACTTAAATCCGTTTTACTTCATTTACATGAGTATGTTAAATGTGCAACCAGAGGGAAAATAACTCTGGACCACCTTTACTCCACACACAGAGACACATACAAAGCTCTCCCTCGCCCTCCATTTAGCAAATCTGACCATAATTCTATCCTCCTGATTCCTGCTTACAAGTAAATTAAAAACACTTCCTATGTGTGTGTGTGTGTGTGTGTGTGTGTGTGTGTGTGTGTGTGTGTGTGTGTGTGTGTGTGTGTGTGTGTGTGTGTGTGTGTGTGTGTGTGTGTGTGTGTGTGTGTGTGTGTGTGTGTGTGTGTGTGTGTGTGTGTGTGTGTGTGTGTGTGTGTGTGTATATATATATATATATATATATATATATATATATATATATATACACAGGGAGTGTGTTATGTATTAAGGGGAGGATAGGGGGATAGAGATATATAGAGAGGGGGTTAAGGGGAGGATAGAGAGGAGAGAAGGATATATATATGTGTATATATATATATATATATATATATATATATATATATATATATATATATATATATATATATATATATACACTGCTCAAAAAATAAAGGGAACACTTAAACAACAGCAATTAGCAAGACACCCCCAATAAAGGAGTGGTTCTGCAGGTGATAACCACAGACCACTTCTCAGTTCTTATGCTTCCTGGCTGATGTTTTTGTCACTTTTGAATGCTGGCGGTGCTTTCACTCTAATGGTAGCATGAGACTGAGTCTACAACCCACACAATAGGCTCAGGTAGTGCAGCTCATCCAGGATGGCACATCAATGCGAGCTGTGGCAAGAAGGTTTGCTGTGTCTGTCAGCGTAGTATCCAGAGCATGGAGGCGCTACCAGGAGACAGGCCAGTACATCAGGAGACGTGGAGGAGGCCGTAGGAGGGCAACAACCCAGCAGCAGGACCGCTACCTCCGCCTTTGTGCAAGGAGGAGCAGGAGGAGCACTGCCAGAGCCCTGCAAAATGACCTCCAGCAAGGCACAAATGTGAATGTGTCTGCTCAAACGGTCAGAAACAGACTCCATGAGGGTGGTATAAGGGCCCGACGTCCACAGGTGGGGGTTGTGCTTACAGCCCAACACCGTGCAGGACGTTTGGCATTTGCCAGAGAACACCATTGGCAAATTCACCACTGGCGCCCTGTGCTCGTCACAGATGAAAGCAGGTTCACACTGAGCACATGTGACAGACGCGACAGTCTGGAGACGCCGTGGAGAACATTCTGCTGCCTGCAACATCCTCCAGCATGACCGGTTTGGCGGTGGGTCAGTCATGGTGTGGGGTGGCATTTCTTTGGGGGACGCACAGCCCTCCATGTGCTCGCCAGAGGTAGCCTGACTGCCATTAGGTACCGAGATGAGATCCTCAGACCCCTTGTGAGACCATATGCTGGTCCGGTTGTCCCTGGGTTCCTCCTAATGCAAGACAATGCTAGACCTCATGTGGCTGGAGTGTGTCAGCAGTTCCTGCAAGAGGAAGGCATTGATGCTATGGACTGGCCCGCCCGTTCCCCAGACCTGAATCCAATTGAGCACATCTGGGACATCATGTCTCGCTCCATCCACCAACGCCACGTTGCACCACAGACTGTCCAGGAGTTGGTGGATGCTTTAGTCCAGGTCTGGGAGGAGATCCCTCAGGAGACCATCCGCCACCTCATCAGAAGCATGCCCAGGCGTTGTAGGGAGGTCATACAGGCACGTGGAGGCCACACACAGTACTGAGCCTCATTTTGACTTGTTTTAAGGACATTACATCAAAGTTGGATCAGCCTGTAGTGTGGTTTTCCACTTTAATTTTGAGTGTGACTCCAAATCCAGACCTCCATGGATTGATAAATTTGATTTCCATTCCAATAAGAATATTTAATTCATTCAGATCTAGAATGTGTTATTTTAGTGTTCCCTTTATTTTTTTGAGTAGTGTATATATATATATATATATATATATGTGTGTGTGTATGCATGTGTGTCAGCAGCAGATTAGCTCCACATTACAAACCCAGTCAATGGGAGAGGATAAATTAGCCAGCTGAAATACTGCTGTCAGCCTCTACCAGACCAGTACACAACTACCTACCCAACACTGGAAACTGCCTACAGTAGTTAGCCATGCCTCAAGTCCAAGTAGAGCTAGTTTCCAGACAGGGGGAAAAGGGGGTCAGTACTATGTATGGGGGAGGGGGCTAGAGAGGCGTGTGTAGCTGTTAGAGGACATAGAGGGATATAGATAGAGAGGGGGTAAGGGGGTCAGTGCTATGTATGGAGGGAGGGGGCTAGAGAGGGGTGCGTAGCTGTTAGAGGACATAGAAGGATATAGATAGAGAGGGGGTAAGGGGAGGATAGAGAGGAGAGGGAGATATGGAAAGAATGATGGAGAGGGATATGGACAGAGTGATGGAGAGGGGGTTGAGGGGAGGATAGAGAGGAGAGAATGATAGAGAGGTATGGATAGAGTGATGGAGATGGAGAGGGGGGAGAGAAGGGAGGATATGGATAGAGGAGAGAAGGATAGAGAGATATGGATAGAGTCATGGAGAGAGGGGTTAAGGGGAGGATAGAGAGGAGAGGGAGATATGGATAGAGTCATGGAGAGAGGGGTTAAGGGGAAGATAGAGAGGAGAGGGAGATATGGATAGAGTGATGGAGAGAGAGAGGTAAGGGGAGGATAGAGAGGAGAGAGAGATATGGATATGGATCCCCATCCTCTCCTCTCCTTCCCTCCCAGTCCTCTCCTCTCATCCTCTCCCCTCCGCTCCCAGTCCTCTCCTCCTCCTTCCCCCCTCCGCTCCCAGTCCTCTCCTCTCCTCCTCTCCCCTCCGCTCCAAGTCCTCTTCTCTCCTTCCCTCCCCTCCGCTCCCAGTCCTCTCCTCTCCTTCCCTCCCCTCCGCTCCCAGTCCTCTCCTCTCCTTTCCTCCCCTCCCAGTCCTCTCCTTCCCTTCCCTCCCCTCCCAGTCCTCTCCTTCCCTCCGCTCGCAGTTCCCTCCTTCCCTTCCCTCCCCTCCCCGTCCTCTCCTTCCCTCCCTTCCCCATCCTCTCCTCTCCTCTCCTTCCCTCCCAGTCCTCTCCTCTCCTTCCCTCCCCTCCCAGTCCTCTCCTTCCCTCCCCTCCCAGTCCTCTCCTTCCCTCCCCTCCCAGTCCTCTCCTTCCCTCCCCTCTTAGTCCTCTCCCTCTGCTCGCAGTTCCCTCCTTCTCTCCCCTCCCAGTCCTCCCCTCCCCTCCCAGTCCTCTCCTTCCCTCCCTGTCTTCTCCTTCCCTCCCCTTCTAGTTCCCTCCTTCCCCTCCCTCTCCTCTCCTTCCCTCCCCTCCCAGTCATCTCCTTCCCTTCCCTCCCAGTCCTCTCCTTCCCTCCCCTCCCAGTCCTCTCCTTCCCTCCCCTCTTAGTCCTCTCCCTCTGCTCGCAGTTCCCTCCTTCTCTCCCCTCCCAGTCCTCCCCTCCCCTCCCAGTCCTCTCCTTCCCTCCCTGTCTTCTCCTTCCCTCCCCTTCTAGTTCCCTCCTTCCCCTCCCTCTCCTCTCCTTCCCTCCCCTCCCAGTCATCTCCTTCCCTTCCCTCCCAGTCCTCTCCTTCCCTCCCTCCCCTTCCAGTCCTCTCCTTCCCTTCCCTCCTAGTCCCCTCCTTCCCTTCCCTCGTAGTCATCTCCTTCCCTCCACTCGCAGTTCCCTCCTCTCCCCTCCCAGTCTTCTCCTTCCCTCCTGGGTGACTAGACTGGTTAATATTTGATTTGGCTGTAATATGAAGGTGATGGCTCACACACAAAGCACAGCTATAGGGGTCACAAAGGAGGGCCATATTATAACATGGAATCTATTATTTCTCCTGGTTGTTGTGACAGACAGACACACATAAATATAACTGCCATTCCCTTAATGTTCCACACAAGGTGAGAATGACCTGATGGAAAATGAGGACGGCTATGTGTGTGTGTGTGTTGCAAGAAAGGGGTGCTCTCTGCCAATAATACAATTTCCTGAGCCTAATCATTGCTTCCATGTCTTCTGTCTCTGTCGGGTGATCTCACTCACTCACACACACACACACACACACACACACACACACACACACACACACACACACACACACACACACACACACACACACACACACACACACACACACACACACACACACACACACACACACACACACACACACACACACACACACACACACACAAACAAACACACACACACACACACACACAGGTGTGTCTGCACCTAGTTTCTGTTGCTTCCATGACATTCATGTGATGAGCTGTCATGCGTTTCAGTGACTCGGGTATTGGCTCCCATTAAGACAAATACACTCACACACTGCCATCTGAAAACACACTGCCATCTGAAAACACACTGCCATCTGAAAACACACTGCCATCTGAAAACACACTGCCATCTGAAAACACACTGCCATCTGAAAACACACTGCCATCTGAAAACACACTGCCATCTGAAAACACACTGCCATCTGAAAACACACTGCCATCTGAAAACACACTGCCATCTGAAAACACACTGCCATCTGAAAACACACTGCCATCCTTAACTACTGAAACACCATCACACAAGACCTTAACTACTGAAACACCATCACACAAGACCTTAACTACTGAAACACCCATCACACAAGACCTTAACTACTGAAACACCATCACACAAGACCTTGACTACTGAAACACCATCACACAAGACCTTAACTACTGAAACACCATCACACAAGACCTTAACTACTGAAACACCCATCACACAAGACCTTGACTACTGAAACACCATCACACAAGACCTTGACTACTGAAACACCATCACACAAGACCTTAACTACTGAAACACCATCACACAAGACCTTGACTACTGAAACACCATCACACAAGACCTTAACTACTGAAACACCATCACACAAGACCTTAACTACTGAAACACCATCACACAAGACCTTAACTACTGAAACACCATCACACAAGACCTTGACTACTGAAACACCATCACACAAGACCTTAACTACTGAAACACCATCACACAAGACCTTGAAAACTCACACAAGACTGAAACACCATCACACAAGACCTTGACTACTGAAACACCATCACACAAGACCTTAACTACTGAAACACCATCACACAAGTCTTTGACTACTGAAACACCATCACACAAGACCTTCACTACTGAAACACCATCACACAAGACCTTGACTACTGAAACACCATCACACAAGACCTTAACTACTGAAACACCATCACACAAGACCTTGACTACTGAAACACCGTCACACAAGACCTTAACTACTGAAACACCATCACACAAGACCTTGACTACTGAAACACCATCACACAAGACCTTGACTACTGAAACACCATCACACAAGACCTTGACTACTGAAACACCATCACACAAGACCTTGACTACTGAAACACCATCACACAAGACCTTAACTACTGAAACACCATCACACAAGACCTTGACTACTGAAACACCATCACACAAGACCTTGACTACTGAAACACCATCACACAAGACCTTGACTACTGAAACACCATCACACAAGACCTTGACTACTGAAACACCCATCACACAAGACCTTGACTACTGAAATACCCATCACACAAGACCTTGACTACTGAAACACCCATCACACAAGACCTTGACTACTGAAACACCATCACACAAGACCTTGACTACTGAAACACCATCACACAAGACCTTAACTACTGAAACACCATCACACAAGACCTTGACTACTGAAACACCATCACACAAGACCTTAACTACTGAAACACCCATCACACAAGACCTTAACTACTGAAACACCATCACACAAGACCTTAACTACTGAAACACCCATCACACAAGACCTTGACTACTGAAACACCATCACACAAGACCTTGACTACTGAAACACCATCACACAAGACCTTAACTACTGAAACACCATCACACAAGACCTTAACTACTGAAACACCATCACACAAGACCTTAACTACTGAAACACCATCACACAAGACCTTAACTACTGAAACACCCATCACACAAGACCTTGACTACTGAAACACCATCACACAAGACCTTGACTACTGAAACACCATCACACAAGACCTTAACTACTGAAACACCATCACACAAGACCTTAACTACTGAAACACCCATCACACAAGACCTTGACTACTGAAACACCATCACACAAGACCTTAACTACTGAAACACCATCACACAAGACCTTGACTACTGAAACACCATCACACAAGACCTTGACTACTGAAACACCATCACACAAGACCTTAACTACTGAAACACCATCACACAAGACCTTGACTACTGAAACACCATCACACAAGACCTTAACTACTGAAACACCATCACACAAGACCTTGACTACTGAAACACCATCACACAAGACCTTGACTACTGAAACACCATCACACAAGACCTTGACTACTGAAACACCATCACACAAGACCTTAACTACTGAAACACCATCACACAAGACCTTGACTACTGAAACACCATCACACAAGACCTTAACTACTGAAACACCATCACACAAGACCTTAACTACTGAAACACCCATCACACAAGACCTTGACTACTGAAACACCATCACACAAGACCTTAACTACTGAAACACCATCACACAAGACCTTGACTACTGAAACACCATCACACAAGACCTTAACTACTGAAACACCATCACACAAGACCTTGACTACTGAAACACCATCACACAAGACCTTAACTACTGAAACACCCATCACACAAGACCTTGACTACTGAAACACCATCACACAAGACCTTGACTACTGAAACACCATCATATGACAAACAACAACTCTAATTCTCAGTTCTCTGACACAGTCTGTGTGTGTGTTATTCCTCTCCTTCACAGATCAGATGATTGAGTGAGGCTACACTGCAGTTGCTATGGTATCACAGCAACAGGTTCCGTGTACACAGATGCTCTTTGCCGCTTGGAGCCGCAGCATAGAGGCCTAATGCAGGGTAAGAGTTCCACAACACCGCCCACACACACACACACACACACACACACACACACACACACACACACACACACACACACACACACACACACACACACACACACACACACACACACACACACACACACACACACACACACACACACACGTAGGCATACACTGTCAATATGTGTACAGACACTTGAATCGTGCACACATACAATCGTTCACATACACACACACACTCATTCACCTACAGAAACAATGAAGTGTTTAGAGTGCAGTCCCGTGCACATCATGTCAGTATCAGTCAGCAGACAATCACAGTAGATGTTGTACGGAGCTATGCAGACTAACTGCTCGCGACAGACTTGTTTCATTTCTCCTCAACACATCATTTGGGTAGGCTGTGTGTGTTTCTTGTGGGGCCGGGCGATATATTCAAGAAATTCCATGAATTCAAGGTTGTTTTAGCACGATGTTCCAAATGGCTTTATTGCAACAACGTAGGTTTTTATTTGTTTGTTTTTCTGAGCGTTTTGTCTCTTTTTGGTTTCTTCTCCTTCATTCCTTCTGTGCTGTGTGCACTGTGCCCCCTCCCCCTGCCACTCACAACAATAACAACGAGAGATAACTTCTTCCTCTCTGACAAATACTTTCAAATGATTTGACTGTAATAGACGAGAACTTAACCTTTACAATGATACCCTTTATAAACTCAGCAAGAAAATAACCGTCTCATTTTCAGGACCCTGTCTTTCAAAGATAATTCGTAAAAATCCACAGATCTTCATTGTAAAGGGTTTAAACACTGTTCACCATGCTTGTTCAATGAACCATAAACAATTAATGAACATGCACCTGTGGAACAGTCGTTAAGACAATAACAGCTTACAGACGGTAGGCAGTTAAAGTCACAGTTATGAAAACTTAGGACACTAAAGAGGCCTTTCTACTGTCTTCACACCAGATACTGACTGTTACTTTTGATTTTGACCCCCACTTTGTTCAGGGACACAATATTCCATTTCTGTTAGTCACATGTCTGTGGAACTTGTTCAGTTTATGTCGCAGTTGCAGAGTCTTGTTATGTTCATACTAATATTTACACATGTTAAGATTGTTGAAAATAAACGCAGTTGACAGTGAAAGGACGTTTCTTTTTTTGCTGAGTTTTGTCTCAACTCCCAAAACGTAGAACAGAGCAGTCCCTACTAATAATAGAGTATTGATGGCATTGATTGTGGAAAATGTATGCTCAGTTTCTGACAGGCGCGGCATTGCGAATCAACATACCGCTAGCAGACTGTTATACTAGCTGTCTAGTCTGTGTTTTATAATACCACGTACCTCTAGCAGACTGTTATACTAGCTGTCTAGTCTGTGTTTTATAATACCACGTACCACTAGCAGACTGTTATACTAGCTGTCTAGTCTGTGTTTTATAATACCACGTACCACTAGCAGACTGTTATACTAGCTGTCTAGTCTGACTGTTTTATATACTAGCTGTCTAGTCTGTGTTTTATAATACCACGTACCACTAGCAGACTGTTATACTAGCTGTCTAGTCTGTGTTTAGCAGACTGTTATATACTGTCAGTCTGTGTTTTATAATACCACTAGCAGACTGTTATACTAGCTGTCTAGTCTGTGTTTTATAATTTTAGCAGATATACTACCAGTCTGTGTTTAATAATACCACGTACCACTAGCAGACTGTTATACTAGCTGTCTAGTCTGTGTTTTATAATACCACGTACCACTAGCAGACTGTTATACTAGCTGTCTAGTCTGTGTTTAATAATACCACGTACCACTAGCAGACTGTTATACTAGCTGTCTAGTCTGTGTTTTATAATACCACGTACCACTAGCAGACTGTTATACTAGCTGTCTAGTCTGTGTTTTATAATACCACGTACCACTAGCAGACTGTTATACTAGCTGTCTAGTCTGTGTTTTATAATACCACGTACCACTAGCAGACTGTTATACTAGCTGTCTAGTCTGTGTTTTATAGCAGAATACCACGTTTAATAATACCACTAGCAGACTGTTATACCAGCTGTCTAGTCTGTGTTTTATAATACCACGTACCACTAGCAGACTGTTATACTAGCTGTCTAGTCTGTGTTTTATAATACCACGTACCTCTAGCAGACTGTTATACTAGCTGTCTAGTCTGTGTTTAATAATACCACGTATTTGTTTATTGTTTATGAGACCATAGACAAACATCGGCAGGAGAATGGCCTTAAGAGCTCAGTGACTTTCAATGTGGCACCATCATAGGATGCCACCTTTCTAACAAGTCAGTACGTCAAATTTCTGAGAGCTGCCCCAGTGAACTGTAAGTGCTGTTATTGTGAAGTGGAAACGTCGAAGAGCAACAACGGCTCAGCTGGGACCGCCGAGTGCTCAAGCGCATAGCACGTAAACATCGCCTGTCCTCGGTTGCAACACACATTACCGATTTCTAAACTGCCTCTGGAAGCAACGTCAGTTCAAGAACTGCTCATCAAGAGCATCATGAAATTGGTTTCCATGGCCGTGCAGTCGCCCACATGCCTAAGATCACCATGCACAATGCCAAGCATCGGTTGGAGTCGTGTAAAGCTCGCCATTGGTCTGTGGAGCAGTGGAAACTCGTTTTCTGGAGTGATGAATTTCGCTTGACTATCTGGCAGTCCGACAGATGAATGTGGATTTGGGGGATGCCAGGAATGCATAATGAGGAGGAATAATGGTCTGGGGCTGTTTTTCATGGTTTGGGCCCCTTAGTTCCAGTGAAGAGAAATCCTAACGCTACAGCAGACAATGACATTCTCGACGATTCTCTGCTTCCAACTTTGTGGCAACAGTTTGGGGAAGGACCTTTCCTGTTTCACCATGACAATGCCCCCATGCACAAATTGAGGTCCATACAGAAATGGTTTGTCAAGATAGATGTGGAAGACCTTGACTGGCCTGCACAGAGCCCTGACCTAAACCCAATCGAACATCTTTGGGATGAATTGGAACGCAGACTGCGAGCCAGGACTAATCGCCCAACATCAGTACCCAACCTCACTAATGCTCTTGTGACTGAATGGAAGCAAGTCCCCGCGGCAATGTTCCAACATCTAGTGGAAAGTCTTCCCAGAAGAGTGAAGTCTGAATAGAAGCAAAGGTGGGACCATGAAATTGGAATGAGATGTTCGATGAGCAAGTGTCCACATACTTTTGGTCATGTAGTGCATACCATGAATCACCCATAAGTTTGAAAAAAAAATAGCGAGATGATTTTTAGGCTCCTCCCTACATAGAGAAAAGGATAATGAGGGGGAGATGTGTTCACGCCAGCAGAGAACAGCTAACAGAACGTGATGAAAGTTGAACTTGTTTAGTAAATTGACAGCTCCCGTTCAGGAGTTTGTTTCCAAGGTGATGAAAGCCTTGTATCTGAGGCTCTCATATTCTAAGTAGGCGTGAAGAACTCTCATATCACCAAATATTAACTACAACACTTTAGGGTTGGCAGCTTATTGCTTTGTTTGTTGGTTTTGGTCAAAACTCAAGAGTTTCCTATTTATTCAGTTCCCAAACACCGGCTGTCTATGAAACACCTAAATCATCTCGAACATAAGAAAACTAAGACATTTTGGTAACACTTTACTTCAACTTTTTAAATACATATATGAGACTTTATAATGCATTTTAATCGGGATTGTATTAATGTTATGTCTCTATGTGTATCAATATTTCTAAAAAGAAAACATTCTGCGTCTACAAATGAAAATATAAGTTTCCTCCCTTTGTAAAATGTAGGGTTTCCTCCGACTGGATTTATGCTCATGGTGTGAGTCCAGATGCTTTACTCCAGCCCTGCCCAGACACATTTATCATCAGCCTATAACCACAATACACTGCAGCAGACAGACCAGGGGACTCTCCTCTTCTCCTCTCTGTCCGTCCTCGCCCTCCTCTCATCTCCCTTCCCCTTTCTCTCTCTCCTCCTCTCTTTTTTTCCTACCCTTCTCCTCTACTTCTCCTACCCCTCTCCTCTCTCTTTTTCCCTTTCCTCCTCTCTCTTTTTCCCTCTCCTCCTCTCTCTTTTTCCCTCTCCTCCTCTCTTTTCCCCTCTCCTCCTCTCTTTTTCCCTCTCCTCTCTCTTTTCCCTCTCCTCCCTCTTTTCCCTCTCCTCCTCTCTTTTCCCTCTCCTCTTTCTTTTCCCCCTCTCTTTTTTTCCCTCTCCTCCTCTCTTTTTCCCTTTCCTCCTCTCTCTTTTCCCTCTCCTCCTCTCTCTTTTCCCTCTCCTCCTCTCTCTTTTCCCCTCTCCTCCTCTCTTTTCCCCTCTCCTCCTCTCTTTTCCCTCTCCTCTCTCTTTTCCCCTCTCGTCCTCTCTTTTTCCCTCTCCTCTCTCTTTTTCCCTCTCCTCCTCTCTTTTTCCCTCTCCTCCTCTCTTTTCCCCTCTCCTCTTTCTTTTCCCCTCTCCTCCTCTCTTTTTCCCTTTCCTCCTCTCTCTTTTTCCCTCTCCTCCTCTCTCTTTTTCCCTCTCCTCCTCTCTCTTTTTCCCTCTCCTCCTCTCTCTTTTTCCCTCTCCTCCTCTCTTTTCCCCTCTCCTCCTCTCTTTTCCCTCTCCTCTCTCTTTTCCCCTCTCCTCCTCTCTTTTTCCCTCTCCTCCTCTCTTTTCCCCTCCCCTCCTCTCTTTTCCCTCTCCTCTCTCTTTTCCCCTCTCCTCTCTTTTTCCCTCTCCTCTTTCTTTTTCCCTCTCCTCCTCTCCTTTTCCCTCTCCTCCTCTCTTTTTCCCTCTCCTCTCTCTTTTTCCCTCTCCTCCTCTCTTTTTCCCTCTCCTCCTCTCTTTTTCCCTCTCCTCCTCTCTTTTTCGTTCCTCTCCTCACTTTCTCCCTCTCCTCCTCTCTTTCTCCCTTCCCGTCCTCTCTTTGTCCCTCTCCTCCTCACTTTCTCCCTCTCCTCCTCTCTTTGTCCCTCTCTTCTCCTTCTCCTCTCTCTTTTCCCTTCTCCTCCTCTCTCTTTCCCCTACCCCCTCCCCTCCTCTCTTTCTACCACCTCACTCCTCCCTTCTCTTTCTACTATCTCACTCCTCCTCATTCATTCTCCTCCTCACTCATCCTCCCTCTCATTCTACTATCTCATTCTCCCCTCCTCATTCATTCTCCTCCTCACTCATCCTCCCTCTCATTCTACCTCTCCTCGCTCATTCTCCCTCTCCTCCTCTCTTATTCTCCTCCTCATTCATTCTCCTCCTCATTCTCCCTCTCCTCCTCTCTTATTCTCCTCCTCACTCATTCTCCCTCTCCCTCCTCACTCATTCTCCCGCTCTCTTCATCTCTCTCCTCCTCTCTTATTCTCCTCCTCACTCATTCTCCCTCTCCTCCTCTCTTATTCTCCTCCTCGCTCATTCTCCCTCTCCTCCTCTCTTATTCTCCTCCTCACTCATTCTCCCTCTCCTCCTCTCTTATTCTCCTCCTCACTCATTCTCCCTCTCCTCCTCACTCATTCTCCCGCTCCTCCTCACTCATTCTCCCGCTCCTCCTCACTCATTCTCCCGCTCCTCCTCACTCATTCTCCCGCTCCTCCTCCATCATTATCCTCCTCACTCCTCTCCTCCTCTCTCATTCTCCCTCTCCTCTCCTCCACGCTCATTCTCCCTGTCCTCTCAGTCTCCCTCTCCTCCACTCTCATTCTTCATCTCCTCGCTCTGCAACCCCTGTGTACCATGTAGAACAAGCAGGACTATACCAGCTAGAACCAACAGGACTGAACGAGACCAAAACCAGCTAGAACCAACAGGACTGGACAAAACCAAAACCAGCTAGAACCAACAGGACTGGACAAAACCAAAACCAGCTAGAACCAACAGGACTGGACAAAACCAAAACCAGCTAGAACCAACAGGACTGGACTAGACCAAAACCAGCTAGAACCAACAGGACTGGACAAAACCAAAACCAGCTAGAACCAACAGGACTGGACAAAACCAAAACCAGCTAGAACCAACAGGACTGGACAAAACCAAAACCAGCTAGAACCAACAGGACTGGACAAAACCAAAACCAGCTAGAACCAACAGGACTGGACTAGACCAAAACCAGCTAGAACCAACAGGACTGGACAAAACCAAAACCAGCTAGAACCAACAGGACTGGACAAAACCAAAACCAGCTAGAACCAACAGGACTGAACGAACCAACAGGACTGGACAAAACCAACACCAGCTAGAACCAACAGGACTGGACAAAACCAAAACCAGCTAGAACCAACAGGACTAAACGAACCAACAGGACTGGACAAAACCAACACCAGCTAGAACCAACAGGACTGGACAAAACCAAAACCAGCTAGAACCAACAGGACTGGACAAAACCAAAACCAGCTAGAACCAACAGGACTGGACAAAACCAAAACCAGCTAGAACCAACAGGACTGAACGAACCAACAGGACTGGACAAAACCAACACCAGCTAGAACCAACAGGACTGGACAAAACCAAAACCAAAACCAGGACTAGAACCAACAGGACTGGACAAAACCAAAACCAGCTAGAACCAACAGGACTGGACAAAACAAAACCAAAACCAGGACTGGACAAAACCAAAACCAGCTAGAACCAACAGGACTGGACAAAACCAAAACCAGCTAGAACCAACAGGACTGGACAAAACCAAAACCAGCTAGAACCAACAGGACTGGACAAAACCAAAACCAGCTAGAACCAACAGGACTGGACAAAACCAAAACCAGCTAGAACCAACAGGACTGGACTAGACCAAAACCAGCTAGAACCAACAGGACTGGACAAAACCAAAACCAGCTAGAACCAACAGGACTGGACTAGACCAAAACCAGCTAGAACCAACAGGACTGGACGAGACCAAAACCAGCTAGAACCAACAGGACTGGACAAAACCAAAACCAGCTAGAACCACCAGGACTGGACTAGACCAAAACCAGCTAGAACCACAGGACTGGACTAGACCAAAACCAGCTAGAACCACAGGACTGGACTAGACCAAAACCAGTTAGAACCACAGGACTGAACTAGACCAAAACCAGCTAGAACCACAGTGTTACAATGCTAGGTCTGTTGTGATACCAGAATCTCAATACTGCCATGGCAAAAATGAAAACATGAAGCAGCCCAAACTCTTTGGTTCTTTAAAATCCTGCTGTATGTAATACATTGTGTTATAGCTTGGAAAATAAATGCATGTGACTCTGGATGACAACATAATGAGTTATAGAAATACACCAGAACCCAGAATAACTTCCTTAGAATCATAGGACTCTTCTGGTGTGTATCCACCGACCCCCCCCCCCACACACACACACACACACACACGTACGTACCAGGACTCTGCCGGTGAGTGTTTGTGCTGATATCATGACCCCGGCCCAGTCCTTAACAGAGGTCATCCAGCCCACCTCGCTGGCAGGGACCACTTCGTCCTTCTCATCAGGACCCTTAGCTGTACCGTCTGCTGCCTGACTGTTAGCAGGGTTATTTACCTTCTGGGCCTCCTGGAACAAAAGGGGGAGAGAGAGGTGGGGGGGTGTGAGAGACAGTGGGGGTGGAGAGCGAGAGGGAGAGGTCGGGTGGAGAAGAGAGAGAGGGGGGTGGAGAGAGAGGGGGAGGTAGAGAGAGAGAGAGAGAGAGAGAGAGAGAGAGAGAAAGGGAGAGAGAGAGAGAGATAAAGACTGTATTAACATTTTGTTGATCAAACAGATATTATTTCACATAGAAATATCATGTCAGTTGTTCTATATGTTATATTTATATCTGCAATATTCTACCAGATCATCTAGCACCATGTCCCTGAGAGGAGAGTGGGCTTGGAGGTACATGTACTGTCCAGCTCCATTAGGGTACTGTCCAGCTTCATTAGGTTTACTGTACTGTCCAGCTCCATTATGTGTACATGTACTGTCCAGCTCCATTAGATGTACTGTCCAGCTCCATTATGTGTACATGTACTGTCCAGTTCCATTAGGTGTAATGTACTGTCCAGCTCCATTAGATGTACTGTCCAGCTCCATTAGATGTACTGTCCAGCTCAATTAGGTGTACTGTCCAGCTCCATTAGATGTACTGTCCAGCTCCATTAGATGTACTGTACTGTCCAGCTCCATTAGATGTACTGTCCAGCTCCATTAGATGTACTGTCCAGCTCCATTAGATGTACTGTCCAACTCAATTAGGTGTACTGTCCAGCTCCATTAGATGTACTGTCCAGCTCCATTAGGTGTACTGTCCAGCTCCATTAGGTGTACTGTACTGTCCAGCTCCATTAGATGTACTGTCCAGCTCCATTATGTGTACATGTACTGTCCAGCTCCATTAGATGTACTGTACTGTCCAGCTCCATTAGATGTACTGTCCAGTTCAATTAGGTGTACTGTCCAGCTCCATTAGGTGTACTGTACTGTCCAGCTCCATTAGGTGTACTGTCCAACTCCATTAGGTGTACTGTACTGTCCAGCTCCATTAGGTGTACTGTCCAGCTCCATTAGGTGTACTGTCCAACTCCATTAGGTGTACTGTACTGTCCAGCTCCATTAGGTGTACTGTCCAGCTCCATTAGGTGTACTGTCCAACTCCATTAGGTGTACTGTACTGTCCAGCTCCATTAGGTGTACTGTCCAGCTCCATTAGGTGTACTGTCCAGCTCCATTAGATGTACTGTCCAACTCCATTAGGTGTACTGTACTGTCCAGCTCCATTAGGTGTACTGTCCAGCTCCATTAGATGTACTGTCCAGCTCCATTAGATGTACTGTCCAGCTCCATTATGTGTACATGTACTGTCCAGCTCCATTAGATGTACTGTACTGTCCAGCTCCATTAGATGTACTGTCCAGGTCAATTGGGTGTACTGTCCAGCTCAATTAGGTGTACTGTTCAGCTCCATTAGGTGTACTGTACTGTCCAGCTCCATTATATGTACTGTCCAACTCCATTAGGTGTACTGTACTGTCCAGCTCCATTAGGTGTACTGGCCAGCTCAATTAGGTGTACTGTTCAGCTCCATTAGGTGTACTGTACTGTCCAGCTCCATTAGATGTACTGTCCAACTCCATTAGGTGTACTGTACTGTCCAGCTCCATTAGGTGTACTGTCCAGCTCCATTAGGTGTACTGTCCAACTCCATTAGGTGTACTGTCCAGCTCCATTAGATGTACTGTACTGTCCAGCTCCATTAGGTGTACTGTCCAGCTCCATTATGTGTACATGTACTGTCCAGCTCCATTAGATGTACTGTACTGTCCAGCTCCATTAGATGTACTGTCCAGCTCAATTAGGTGTACTGTACTGTCCAGCTCAATTAGATGTACTGTACTGTCCAGCTCAATTAGGTGTACTGTACTGTCCAGCTCCATTAGATGTACTGTCCAGCTCCATTATGTGTACATGTACTGTCCAGCTCCATTAGATGTACTGTACTGTCCAGCTCCATTAGATGTACTGTCCAGCTCAATTAGGTGTACTGTACTGTCCAGCTCAATTAGGTGTACTGTTCAGCTCCATTAGGTGTACTGTACTGTCCAGCTCCATTAGATGTACTGTCCAACTCCATTAGGTGTACTGTACTGTCCAGCTCCATTAGGTGTACTGTACTGTCCAGCTCCATTATATGTACTGTCCAACTCCATTAGGTGTACTGTACTGTCCAGGTCTATTAAATGTGCTGTCCAGCTCCATTATACGTGCTGTCCAGCTCCATTATGTGTACTGTCCAGTTCCATTAGTTGTACTGTACTGTCCAGCTCCATTAGTTGTACTGTACTGTCCAACTCCATTAGGTGTACTGTCCAGCTCCATTAGGTGTACTGTACTGTCCAGCACCATTAGGTGTACTGTCCAGCTCCATTAGGTGTACTGTCCAACTCCATTAGGTGTACTGTCCAGCTCCATTAGGTGTACTGTACTGTCCATATCCATTAGGTGTACATGTACTGTCCAGCTCCATTAGGTGTACTGTACTGTCCAGCTCCATTCGTGTACATGTACTGTCCAGCTCCAATAGGTTTACTGTACTGTCCAGCTCCATTAGTTGCCATCTAACGTATTCATAAAATCTACCTAATTAATACATGACCATATGAACTGATACAAGATCTGCATTACAGTAAGAGAAACAGGGTTGTTATCAGCTGAGTCCCCATAGACAGTGTGGTGGTGATGATGTTAGATACGTAGAATGTATGCACACATGACTGTAAGTCGCTTTGGATAAAAGCGTCTGCTAAATGGCATATATTATATTATTATTATGATGTCTGGTTTGTCAACCTGAGTCCCTATAGACAGTGTGGTGGTGATGTCTGGTTTGTCAACCTGAGTCCCTATAGACAGTGTGGTGGTGATGTCTGGTTTGTCAACCTGAGTCCCTATAGACAGTGTGGTGGTGATGTCTGGTTTGTCAACCTGAGTCCCTATAGACAGTGTGGTGGTGATGTCTGGTTTGTCAACCTGAGTCCCTATAGACAGTGTGGTGGTGATGTCTGGTTTGTCAACCTGAGTCCCTATAGACAGTGTGGTGGTGATGTCTGGTTTGTCAACCTGAGTCCCTATAGACAGTGTGGTGGTGATGTCTGGTTTGTCAACCTGAGTCCCTATAGACAGTGTGGTGGTGATGTCTGGTTTGTCAACCTGAGTCCCTATAGACAGTGTGGTGGTGATGTCTGGTTTGTCAACCTGAGTCCCTATAGACAGTGTGGTGGTGATGTCTGGTTTGTCAACCTGAGTCCCTATAGACAGTGTGGTGGTGATGTCTGGTTTGTCAACCTGAGTCCCTATAGACAGTGTGGTGGTGATGTCTGGTTTGTCAACCTGAGTCCCTATAGACAGTGTGGTGGTGATGTCTGGTTTGTCAACCTGAGTCCCTATAGACAGTGTGGTGGTGATGTCTGGTTTGTCAACCTGAGTCCCTATAGACAGTGTGGTGGTGATGTCTGGTTTGTCAACCTGAGTCCCTATAGACAGTGTGGTGGTGATGTCTGGTTTGTCAACCTGAGTCCCTATAGACAGTGTGGTGGTGATGTCTGGTATGTGTGTGGTGGTGATGTCTGGTTTGTCAACCTGAGTGAGACAGTGAGAGGTGAGTGAGAGTGTGTGTGTGTGTGTGTGTGTGTGTGTGTGTGTGTGTGTGTGTGTGTGTGTGTGTGTGTGTGTGTGTGTGTGTGTGTGTGTGTGTGTGTGTGTGTGTGTGTGTGTGTGTGTGTGTGTGTGTGTGTGTGTGTGTGTGTGTGTGTGTGTGGTCGCTTTTTGCCAATATGGGCCTGTAAGTTCATTCATCCCCGGGGTAAACAGTGGCATAAGACTAATATTGTCATGCAGGCTCCTCAACCTTGTGTCTGAATGAGTGAGCATCCACTCGCCAATGTTACTGTACGTACGCAGCTGTTCAGCCATCCACTAACTCAAATAACACTCCACTTCATATGTTTCCCCCTCAACCATTAAGCTGCATGGTTTAATTGCACACACACACCGCCTGGCGAGGTAGAGTAGAGGTCAGCGTGTCACCGCTAGGCCTATAAACCATTGGGTGTAGCCCAGCGAATGGCGTCACAGAGAATCCCTGGCACTCCAATAACTTTCAGAGCTCTCGACGGCGGCCCGCTCTCTCTTCCAAGGAAGCTCGCTCGTATTTCATCAGGAAACACATATAGTAGTTCATATTTTATTACGACCCACCGACACTGCTCGTTCTCTCTGGACCCAACCTGGGTTCAAACACTATGCAAAATCTTTCAAATTATGCCTAGTGTCTGCCTCAAGTGTCAAATGGGCGGAGTTTGCCGTTTTCAGACTTTTCCGTTGGTTCATTAAGCAAAGCAAGCTCAATCAAGCACATACTGTATAAAGTATATGGAATGATTTCAATTGTTGTTTTAACCTGGGTATGCTCTAGACGTCTGACAGACGGGTCAGCACTATACAAGTGGAGTCTCTGGTTCATGCTCTAGACGTCTGACAGACGGGTCAGCACTATACAAGTGGAGTCTCTGGTTCATGGACTGTGTGACGTCAGCAGACTGGGATAGCACTGTGTGTTTGGGTGACTTGATACTGCGTATGACATCCTAAGGTAATCTGAATACTGAACAGATAGAAAATACCCAGAATACACCTGAACTACATGTTTTTGTCTTGTTTTACGTTGGTTCGTCCGTCTTTCTCCTTGCTAACTGACCCAGGAATGTCTCAGGGCTCTAGACACTAGTACATCTCATTCTCAGAACTGTGAAGCTGAGAAGAGACATACCAGCAGACCAACCCAGACACCAGTGCACCAATATAGTTCATAGGCTTTCAGGGACATACTCAGTAGTATTCCTTTCTGGCTGGCTGACGGACGCACACACACACAGACAGCCTCCCATTAAAACCCAGCAACGGAGAAAGAGAAAGAGGGGGGAGAAAGGGGAGAGTGGGGGAGAGAGAGAGAAAAAGGGGGAGAGAGGAAGAGGGGGAGGGAGAAAGAGAGGGAGATTCAGTACTCGGTCAGTCGGTTTGGAGAGGATTGTCCAGTTACAATTGGATTATATTCCTTAATGATCCAACATGGCCACAGCTGCCATTTTCCTAATTACATTCTCTACTATAACAATAACCTCCTTCTGAAAGGTTACCATAGTCACTAGATCATTATCTATCTGCTGCTGCTGCTTATAGACCCCACATAGCATGACAGTGTCCCAAATGGCACCCTATTCCCAATGGGCCCGGTCAACAGAAGTGCACTACATAGGAAATAGGGTGCCATTTGGGACAGGCCAGAAGTGCAGTGGAAAATGGGGTTAGGAGAGCTTCATAGGCAATCATTCAGGTATCTATAGAGGTGTTCTGAGCTGTCACACCCCTATAACCTAACCCCTCCCTATAGCCTCACCCCTCCCTATAACCTGTGTGGTGTACTGTGGTGTACCGCAGGGCAGCTCTCTATGCCCTCTACTCTTTTCTATTTTTTTACCAGTGACCTGCCACTGGCATTAAACAAAGCGTGTGTGTCCATGTATGCTGATAATTCAACGATACACGCATCAGCAACCACAGCTAATGAAGTACCTGAAACCCTTAAAGAGTTGCAGTCTGTTTTGGAAGGGGTGGCCAGTAATAAACTGCTCCTGAACATCAAGAGCATTGTATTTGGTACAAATCATTCTCTCAGTTCTAGACCTCTAGGGAATCTTTTCAACATGGCGACGACAGAGATGGTTGCTTCGCGTTCTTAGGAAACTATGCTGTATTTTGTTTTTTAATGTATTTTTACTTACACTGTTACCCCGGGAGACTGTTACCCCGGGAGATTTTCTGGGGTAACAGTGTAAGAAATAATACATAAAAAAGCAAAATACTGCATAGTTTCCTATTACATACAGCCAGGAAGAACTATTGGATACAAGACCAACGTCAACTTACCAACACTTTCCCGAAGCGGATCCTCTGTTTGGACCACCAACCAGGACAATGGATCGGATCCCAGTAGGCAACCCAAAACAATGGCGCCGGAGAAGGGGCAGACGGTCTTCTGGTCTGGCTCCGTAGACGGGCACATCGCTCACCGCTCCCGAGTATACTACTCACCAATGTCCAGTCTCTTGACAACAAGGTAGACGAAATTTGAGCAAGGGTTGCATTCCAGAGAGACATCAGAGATTGCAACATTCTCTGTTTCACGCAAACATGGCTCACTCGGGATAAGTCATCAGAGTCGGTACAGCCACCCGGTTTCTTCACGCATCACGCTGACAGAAGCAAACATCTCTCTGGTAAGAAGAAGGCCGGGGATAAATGCCTTATGATTGAGTCGTGGTGTGATCATAACAACATACCAGAACTCAAGTCCTTTTGTTCACCTGACCTAGAATTCCTTACAATCAAATGCCGACCACATTATCTACCAAGATAATTCTCTTCGATTACAATCACAGCCGTGTATATCCCGACACAAGCAGACACCTCGACGGCCCTGAATTGTTTTTATTGGACTCTATGTAAACTGGAAACCACATATCCTGAGGCTGCATTTACTGTAGCTGGGGATTTTAACTAAGCTAATCTGAAAACAAGGCTACATTTGATCAGCATATCGAATGCACAATCCGGGCTGGCAGCATTCTGGATCATTGTTATTCTAACTTCCACGACGCATACAAAGCCCTCCCTCCTTTCGGCAAATCTGACCATGACTCAGTTTTATTGCTTCTAGCCTATAGACAAAAACTAAAACAGGAAACGCCCGTGCTCAGGTCTGTTCAACGCTGGTCAGACCAATCAGACTACACACTTCAAGATTGCTTCGATCATGTGGACTGGGAAATGTTCCAGATAGCCTCAGACAACAACATTGATGTATACGCTGATTCGGTGAGTGAGTTTATTAGCGAGCGCATATTAAAACCTTGCCCAACCAGAAACCGTGGATTGATGGCATCATTTGTGCAAAACTGAGAGCGCAAACCAATGCTTTTAGTCATGGCAAGGCGACCGGAAACAAACAGTGTAGCTATTCCCTCCGCAAGGCAATCAAATAAGCTAAGCGTCAATATAGATACAAAGTAGAGTCACAATTCAACGGCTCAGACACGAGACGTATGTGGCAGAGTCTACAGACAATCATGGATTACAAAAGGAAGACCAGCCATGTCGCGGACACAGACGTCTTGCTCCCAGACAAACTAAACAATTATTTGCTCGCTTTGAGGACAATACAGTGACACTGACACGGCCCACTACCAAAACCTGCGGGTTCTACTTCACCACGGCCAACGTGTGTAAAACATTTAAACGTGTTAACCCTCGCAAGGCTGTTGGCCCAGACGGCATCCCCAGCCGCGTCTTCAGAGCATGCGCAGACCAGCTGGCTGGTGTGTTTACGGACATATTCAATCAATACCTATCCCAGACTGCTGTTCCCACATGCTTCAAGAGGTCCACCATTGTTCTAGTTCCCCAAGAAAGCTAAGGTAACTGAGCTAAACGACTATCGCCCAGTTGCACTCACTTCCGTCATCATGACGTGCTTTGAGAGACCTGTCAAGGATCATATCACTTCCACCTCCACCCTACCTGACACCCTAGACCCACTCAAATTTGCTTACCGCCCCAATAGGTCCACAGACAACGCAATCGCAATCATACTGCACACTGCCCTAACCCATCTGGACAAGAGGAATACCTATGTAAGAATGCTGTTCACCCATTACAGCTCAGCATTTAACCCCATAGTTCCCTCCAAACTCGTCATTAAGCTCGAGACCCTGGGTCTCGACCCTGCCCTGTGCAACTGGGTCCTGGACTTTGACGGGCTGCCCCCAGGTGGTGAGGGTAGGCAACAACTTCTCCACCCCGCTGATCCTCAACACTGCGGCCCCACAAGGGTGCGTTCTCAGCCCTCTCCTGTACTCCCTGTTCACCCATGACTGCGTGACCATGCACGCCTCCAACTCAATCATCAAGTTTGCTGACGACACAACAGTGGTAGGCTAGATTACCAACAATGATGAGACGGCCTACAGCGAAGAGGTGAGGGCCCCCGGAGTGTGGTGTCAGGAAAATAACCTCACACTCAATATCAACAAAACAAAGGAGATGATTGTGGACTTCAGGAAACAGCAGAGGGAGCAGCCCCCTATCCACATCGACGGGACAGTAGTAAAGAAGGTGGAACGTTTTAAGTTCCTCTGCGTACACATCACGGACAAACTGAAATGGTCCGCCCACACAGACAGCGTGGTGAAGAAGGCGCAACAGCGCCTCTTCAACCTCAGGAGACTGAAGAAATTTGGCTTGTCACCGAAAACACTCACAAACTTTTACAGATGCACAATTGAGAGTATCCTGTCGGGCTGTATCACCGCCTGGTACAGCAACTGCTCCATCCACAACCGTAAGGTTCTCCAGAGGGTAGTGAGGTCAGCAAAACGCATCACCGGGAGCAAACTACCTGCCTTCCAGGACACCTACACCACCCGATGTCACAGGAAGGCCATAAAGATCATCAAGGACAATAACCACCGGAGCCAAAATGTGAGGTCAACACAGGTGCATCAAAGCTGGGACCGAGAGACTGAAAAACAGCTTCCATCTCAAGGCCATCAGACTGTTACACAGTCATCACTAACATTGAGTGGCTGCTGCCAACATACTGACTCAAATCTCCAGCCACTTTAATCATTAATATTTGGATGTAATAAATGTATCACTAGTCACTTTAAACAATGCCACTTTATATAATGTTTACATACCCTACATTACTCATCTCATATGTATATACTGTACTCTATACCATCTACTGCATCTTGCCTATGCCGTTCGGCCATCGCTAATCCATATATTTATATGTACATATTCTTATTCATTAATTTACACTTGTGTGTGTAAGGTAGTTGTTGTGAAATTGTTAGATTGCTTGTTAGATATTACTGCATGGTCGGAACTAGAAGCACAAGCATATCGCTACACTCACATTAACATCTGCTAACCGTGGGTATGTGACCAATACAATTTGATTTGATTTAATGAATGGTGTGGCTGTTGAACAAGTTGAGGAGACTAAATTACTTGGTGTTACATTAGATTGTAAACTGTCATGGTCAAAACATATAGATTCAATGCTTGTAAAGATGGGGTGAGGTCTAGCCGTAATAAAGAGATGCTCTGCTTTGTTGACACCACACTCCAAAAAGCAAGTTCTGCTCTAGTTTGGTCTAATCTTGATTATTGTCCAGTTGTGTGGTCAAGTGTTACAAGGAAAGACCTAGTTAAGCTGCAGCTGAACCAGAACAGAACGGCACGTTCTGCTCTTAATTGTAATCAGAGGGCTGATATAAATACTATTCATACCAGTCTCTCTTGGCTAAGAGTTGAGGAGAGACTGACTGCATCACTTCTTCTTTTTATAAGAAACATTAAATGTGTTGACAATCCCAAATTGTTTGCATAGTCAACTTACACACAGCTCTGACACATACACTTATCCCACCAGACATGCCACCATGGGTCTTTTCACAGTCCCCAAATCCAGAACAAATTCAAGAAAGTGTACAGTATTATATAGAGCCCTTATTGCATGGAACTTCCTTCCATCACATATTGCTCAAATAACAGCAAACCTGGTTACAAAAAACAGATAAAGCAACACCTCGATGCACAACGCCTCTCCCCTATTGGACCTAGATAGTTTGTGTTTATGTATTGATATGTAGGCTACATGTGGCTTTTTAACACATGTATGTAGTTCTGTGCTGTCTGTCTGAGCTGTTCTTGTTTTGTGTGGACCCCAGGAAAAGTAGCTGCAGCTTCTGCAACAGCTAATGGGGATCCTAATAAAATACAAAAAATACCTCACTCTTGCCTATAGCCCCACCCCTCTGTATAGCCCCACCCCTCTGTATAGCCCCACCCCTCCGTATAGACCCACCCCTCCCTATAGCCCCACCCCTCTGTATAGCCCCACCCCTCCGTATAGCCCCACCACTCCCTATAACCTCACCCCCGACCTTCTCTTGCCTGTTCAGTCCTCCCGTATCAAATACCCAGGATACTTCACCAGTCACATGGTGCAAATACTGAGGGTTATGTGTTTGTGGCGCTCACTATATCTGTGTATGTATGTGTGTTTACTATACACAGGGGAGGTTAATGTTTGCCTCTGATTGGACGTCCGCCTGCTTCAAAGATATTTAGGCATGTATTCATGGTAATATGCTTGGCCTGGGACTAAATCTAACTGAGAAGTCTGGAGGAGGACAGGCACAGTAAAAACCACGCACACAACCCAGTACACGGAACAACTGTGTCACATATGTCACGTATGTGTGGTGAAACAGGGTTACCCAATATCAGCATAATCTGATAGTTGTGAAGGTGGTAAATGACATTTTAATGGCATCGGACCGAGGCTCTGCATCTGTCCTCGTGCTCCTAGACCTTAGTGCTGCTTTTGATACCATCGATCACCACATTCTTTTGGAGAGATTGGAAACCCAAATTGGTCTACACAGACATGTTCTGGCCTGGTTTAGATCTTATCTGTCGGAAAGATATCAGTTTGTCTCTGTGAATGGTTTGTCCTCTGACAAATCAACTGTAAATTTCGGTGTTCCCCAAGGTTCCGTTTTAGGACCACTATTGTTTTCACTATACATTTTACCTCTTGGGGATGTTATTCGAAAACATAATGTTAACTTTCACTGCTATGCGGATGACACACAGCTGTACATTTCAATGAAACATGGTGAAGCCCCAAAATTGCCCTCGCTAGAAGCATGTGTTTCAGACATAAGGAAGTGGATGACTGCAAACTTTCTACTATTAAACTCGGACAAAACAGAGATGCTTGTTCTAGGTCCCAAGAAACAAAGAGATCTTCTGTTGAATCTGACAATTAATCTTAATGGTTGTACAGGCGTCTCAAATAAAACTGTGAAGGACCCCGGCGTTACTCTGAACCCTGATCTCTCTTTTGAAGAACATATCAAGACCATTTCGAGGACAGCTTTTTTCCATCTACGTAATATTGCAAAAATCAGAAACTTTCTGTCCAAAAATGATGCAGAAAAATTAATTCATGCTTTTGTCACTTCTAGGTTAGACTACTGCAATGCTCTACTTTCCGGCTACCCGGATAAAGCACTAAATAAACTTCAGTTAGTGCTAAATACGGCTGCTAGAATCCTGACTAGAACCAAAAAATTTGATCATATTTCTCCAGTGCTAGCCTCTCTACACTGGCTTCCTGTCAAAGCAAGGGCTGATTTCAAGGTTTTACTGCTAACCTACAAAGCATTACATGGGCTTGCTCCTACCTATCTCTCTGATTTGGTCCTGCCGTACATACCTACACGTATGCTACGGTCACAAGACGCAGGCCTCCTAATTGTCCCTAGAATTTCTAAGCAAACAGCTGGAGGCAGGGCTTTCTCCTATAGAGCTCCATTTTTATGGAATGGTCTGCCTACCCATGTCAGAGACGCAAACTCGGTCTCAACCTTTAAGTCTTTACTGAAGACTCATCTCTTCAGTGGGTCATATGATTGAGTGTAGTCTGGCCCAGGAGTGGGAAGGTGAACGGAAAGGCTCTGGAGCAACGAACCGCCCTTGCTGTCTCTGCCTGGCCAGTTCCCCTCTTTCCACTGGGATTCTCTGCCTCTAACCCTATTACAGGGGCTGAGTCACTGGCTTACTGGGGCTCTCTCATGCCGTCCCTGCAGGGGGTGCGTCACCTGAGTGGGTTGATTCACTGTTGTGGTCATCCTGTCTGGGTTGGCGCCCCCCTTGGGTTGTGCCGTGGCGGAGATCTTTGTGGGCTATACTCAGCCTTGTCTCAGGATGGTAAGTTGGTGGTTGAAGATATCCCTCTAGTGGTGTGGGGGCTGTGCTTTGGCAAAGTGGGTGGGGTTATATCCTTCCTGTTTGGCCCTGTCCGGGGGTGTCCTCAGATGGGGCCACAGTGTCTCCTAACCCCTCCTGTCTCAGCCTCCAGTATTTATGCTGCAGTAGTTTGTGTCGGGGGGCTAGGGTCAGTTTGTTATATCTGGAGTACTTCTCCTGTCCTATTCGGTGTCCTGTGTGAATCTAAGTGTGCATTCTCTAATTCTCTCCTTCTTTCTTTCTCTCTCTCGGAGGACCTGAGCCCTAGGACCATGCCCCAGGACTACCTGACATGATGACTCCTTGCTGTCCACATGTCCACCTGGCCATGCTACTGCTCCAGTTTCAACTGACCTGAGCCCTGGGACCATGCCCCAGGACTACCTGACATGATGACTCCTTGCTGTCCCCAGTTCACCTGGCCATGCTGCTGCTCCAGTTTCAACTGTTCTGCCTTACTATTATTCGACCATGCTGGTCATTTATGAACATTTGAACATCTTGGCCATGTTCTGTTATAATCTCCACCCGGCACAGCCAGAAGAGGACTGGCCACCCCACATATGCTCTCTCTAATTCTCTCTTTCTTTCTCTCTCTCTCGGAGGACCTGAGCCCGAGGACCATGCCCCAGGACTACCTGACATGATGACTCCTTGCTGTCCCCAGTCCACCTGGCCATGCTGCTGCTCCAGTTTCAACTGTTCTGCCTTACTATTATTCGACCATGCTGGTCATTTATGAACATTTGAACATCTTGGCCATGTTCTGTTATAATCTCCACCCGGCACAGCCAGAAGAGGACTGGCCACCCCACATATGCTCTCTCTAATTCTCTCTTTCTTTCTCTCTCTCTCTCTCTCTCGGAGGACCTGAGCCCGAGGACCGTGCCCCAGGACTACCTGACATGATGACTCCTTCCTGTCCCCAGTCCACCTGACTGTGCTGCTGCTCCAGTTTCAACTGTTCTGCCTTATTATTATTCGACCATGCTGGTCATTTATGAACATTTGAACATCTTGGCCATGTTCTGTTATAATCTCCACCCGGCACAGCCAGAAGAGGACTGGCCACCCCACATAGCCTGGTTCCTCTCTAGGTTTCTTCCTAGGTTTTGGCCTTTCTAGGGAGTTTTTCCTAGCCACCGTGCTTCTACACCTGCATTGCTTGCTGTTTGGGGTTTTATGCTGGGTTTCTGTACAGCACTTTAAGATATCAGCTGATGTACGAAGGGCTATATAAATAAAATTTGATTTGATTTGATTTTGATTTCCCCTAGATGTTTGTTTTTCAAGCTTGAGTTCCTCCACTACTGCAACAACATCTGCAAAAAAGGGACACAAAACCCCTTCCTCTGTGTGTGTGTGTGTGTGTGTGTGTGTGTGTGTGTGTGTGTGTGTGTGTGTGTGTGTGTGTGTGTGTGTGTGTGTGTGTGTGTGTGTGTGTGTGTGTGTGTGTGTGTGTGTGTGTGTGTGTGTTGTAGAGGGTAATGAATAGTGAATAAACTGATGGCTAGAGAGATAAGAGAGGACAATGTAAACAATAAAGTGTTTTTCATTCTAGATTACTATAGAGACAGACAGCACTGGGCCTAGCTCACTATAGAAACAGACAGCACTGGGCCTAACTCACTATAGAGACAGACAGCACTGGGCCTAACTCACTATAGAGACAGACAGCACTGGGCCTAACTCACTATAGAGACAGACAGCACTGGGCCTAGTTCACTATAGAGACAGACAGCACTGGGCCTAACTCACTATAGAGACAGACAGCACTGGGCCTAGCTCACTATAGAAACAGACAGCACTGGGCCTAACTCACTATAGAGACAGACAGCACTGGGCCTAACTCACTATAGAGACAGACAGCACTGGGCCTAACTAACTATAGAGACAGACAGCACTGGGCCTAGCTCACTATAGAGACAGTCAGCTGGCACTGGGCCTAGCTCACTACAGAGACAGTCAGCCAGCACTAGGCCTAGCTCACTACAGAGACAGTCAGCCGGCACTGGGCCTAGCTCACTACAGAGACAGTCAGCCGGCACTAGGCCTAGCTCACTACAGAGACAGTCAGCCGGCACTAGGCCTAGCTCACTACAGAGACAGTCAGCCGGCACTGGGCCTAGCTCACTACAGAGACAGTCAGCCGGCACTAGGCCTAGCTCACTACAGAGACAGTCAGCCGGCACTGGGCCTAGCTCACTACAGAGACAGTCAGCCGGCACTAGGCCTAGCTCACTACAGAGACAGTCAGCCGGCACTGGGCCTAGATCACTACAGAGACAGTCAGCCGGCACTAGGCCTAGCTCACTACAGAGACAGTCAGCCGGCACTAGGCCTAGCTCACTACAGAGACAGTCAGCCGGCACTGGGCCTAGCTCACTACAGAGACAGTCAGCCGGCACTAGGCCTAGCTCACTACAGAGACAGTCAGCCGGCACTGGGCCTAGCTCACTACAGAGACAGTCAGCCGGCACTGGGCCTAGATCACTACAGAGACAGTCAGCCGGCACTAGGCCTAGCTCACTACAGAGACAGTCAGCCGGCACTGGGCCTAGCTCACTACAGAGACAGTCAGCCGGCACTGGGCCTAGCTCACTACAGAGACAGTCAGCCGGCACTGGGCCTAGATCACTACAGAGACAGTCAGCCGGCACTGGGCCTAGCTCACTACAGAGACAGTCAGCCAGCACTAGGCCTAGCTCACTACAGAGACAGTCAGCCGGCACTGGGCCTAGATCACTACAGAGACAGTCAGCCGGCACTAGGCCTAGCTCACTACAGAGACAGTCAGCCGGCACTGGGCCTAGCTCACTACAGAGACAGTCAGCCGGCACTAGGCCTAGCTCACTACAGAGACAGTCAGCCGGCACTGGGCCTAGATCACTACAGAGACAGTCAGCCGGCACTAGGCCTAGCTCAATACAGAGACAGTCAGCCGGCACTAGGCCTAGCTCACTACAGAGACAGTCAGCCGGCACTGGGCCTAGCTCACTACAGAGACAGTCAGCCGGCACTGGGCCTAGCTCACTACAGAGACAGTCAGCCGGCACTAGGCCTAGCTCACTACAGAGACAGTCAGCCGGCACTGGGCCTAGCTCACTACAGAGACAGTCAGCCGGCACTGGGCCTAGATCACTACAGAGACAGTCAGCCGGCACTGGGTCTAGATCACTACAGAGACAGTCAGCCGGCACTAGGCCTAGCTCACTACAGAGACAGTCAGCCGGCACTAGGCCTAGCTCACTACAGAGACAGTCAGCCGGCACTAGGCCTAGCTCACTACAGAGACAGTCAGCCGGCACTGGGCCTAGATCACTACAGAGACAGTCAGCCGGCACTAGGCCTAGCTCACTACAGAGACAGTCAGCCGGCACTGGGCCTAGCTCACTACAGAGACAGTCAGCCGGCACTGGACCTAGCTCACTACAGAGACAGTCAGCCGGCACTGGGCCTAGATCACTACAGAGACAGTCAGCCGGCACTGGGCCTAGCTCACTACAGAGACATTCAGCCGGCACTAGGCCTAGCTCACTACAGAGACAGTCAGCCGGCACTGGGCCTAGCTCACTACAGAGACAGTCAGCCGGCACTAGGCCTAGCTCACTACAGAGACAGTCAGCCGGCACTGGGCCTAGATCACTACAGAGACAGTCAGCCGGCACTAGGCCTAGCTCACTACAGAGACAGTCAGCCGGCACTAGGCCTAGCTCACTACAGAGACAGTCAGCCGGCACTGGGCCTAGCTCACTACAGAGACAGTCAGCCGGCACTGGGCCTAGATCACTACAGAGACAGTCAGCCGGCACTAGGCCTAGCTCACTACGGAGACAGTCAGCCGGCACTGGGCCTAGCTCACTACAGAGACAGTCAGCCGGCACTGGGCCTAGCTCACTACAGAGACAGTCAGCCGGCACTGGGCCTAGATCACTACAGAGACAGTCAGCCGGCACTGGGCCTAGCTCACTACAGAGACAGTCAGCCGGCACTAGGCCTAGCTCACTACAGAGACAGTCAGCCGGCACTGGGCCTAGATCACTACAGAGACAGTCAGCCGGCACTAGGCCTAGCTCACTACAGAGACAGTCAGCCGGCACTGGGCCTAGCTCACTACAGAGACAGTCAGCCGGCACTGGGCCTAGCTCACTACAGAGACAGTCAGCCGGCACTGGGCCTAGATCACTACAGAGACAGTCAGCCGGCACTAGGCCTAGCTCACTACAGAGACAGTCAGCCGGCACTAGGCCTAGCTCACTACAGAGACAGTCAGCCGGCACTGGGCCTAGCTCACTACAGAGACAGTCAGCCGGCACTAGGCCTAGCTCACTACAGAGACAGTCAGCCGGCACTGGGCCTAGCTCACTACAGAGACAGTCAGCCGGCACTGGGCCTAGATCACTACAGAGACAGTCAGCCGGCACTAGGCCTAGCTCACTACAGAGACAGTCAGCCGGCACTGGGCCTAGCTCACTACAGAGACAGTCAGCCGGCACTGGGCCTAGCTCACTACAGAGACAGTCAGCCGGCACTGGGCCTAGATCACTACAGAGACAGTCAGCCGGCACTGGGCCTAGCTCACTACAGAGACAGTCAGCCAGCACTAGGCCTAGCTCACTACAGAGACAGTCAGCCGGCACTGGGCCTAGATCACTATAGAGACAGTCAGCCGGCACTAGGCCTAGCTCACTACAGAGACAGTCAGCCAGCACTAGGCCTAGCTCACTACAGAGACAGTCAGCCGGCACTGGGCCTAGCTCAGTACAGAGACAGTCAGCCGGCACTGGGCCTAGCTCACTACAGAGACATGGGACAATCCATCCTTTGGCAAGGGACAGGCAAGAGAAACACAGGGGTGAGGTTACATCTGTGATGTCAAACAGAGACAGAGAGCGATGAGGGAGGGAAGGAGAGAGGTGAGGGGGAGAATAGGAAGAGAGAAGGGGGTGAATGGAGAGAGAGAGGAAGAAAGGGAGGGTTGAGCGAGAGGGTAAAGCAGAGAGAGAGAGAGAGAGAGAGAGAGAGAGAGAGAGAGAGAGAGAGAGAGAAAGAGAGACGAGAAAGATCAGCAGGAGTCGTGTAAATATGTTCCTTTTCACAGCCAAGAGGTTTGCCTCTGGGGATGACAGTCATCTGTGTAAGCAATAAGGTTAATTATATACTGTCCTCAACCCTTCTGTCACACATTATACACATACAGTATAGACTCATAACTTAACATATATAACTGATAAGATATCCTGCTTCATCTCTCTCAGTTAATGATGTCTATTCATTGTCATTATTGTTTTCCTTTAAATCAAATAAATGTATTGTCCCACATCACCAATGATTGATATGGCAAGTGGCTACCACTTCACACAGTATATTGTGTGTTATACTCTATTATCCAATGAATATATATAAAGAAAACACAAAGCTCAATAAGATCTGCTAGATGTGGTACAAGGAGCTCAGTTGACTCTATGATTGGACCAATTAACACAGAACCTTAGAGACATGCAGTGAGACAGACAAAGAAATAAAGACAGAGAAACAGAAAGGTAGAGACAGACGGCAAGGTAGAAGAGCAAAACAACCAAATTGACAGTTAGGAAGTGGTAGAAAGAAATAGACAGACAGTGAACGACAGCAATAGACAGAAAGACAGGCAGTGAAAGACAGGCAGAGTGAAGAAGAGAGGTAGACAGACAGACAGGCAGTGAAAGACAGGCAGAGTGAAGAAGAGAGGTAGACAGACAGACAGGCAGTGAAAGACAGGCAGAGTGAAGAAGAGAGGTAGACAGACAGACAGGCAGTGAAAGACAGGCAGAGTGAAGAAGAGAGGTAGAAAGAAATACAGATGTAGAGCGGTAGAAAGAGCTTTCCCCACATACACCCATGTGACGAAGCTGATCTAACAGGACTTTAGCACAGCTGCTCCTGTGGATTTGGTCTGCATGGTTGGGGAAAACTGTATTCCAGTGTTAGGTGCTATTTATAGCCTCACCGAGTGGGGAAAACTGTATTCCAGTGTTAGGTGCTATTTATAGCCTCACCGAGGGAGGGAGGGAGCGAAACGAGTGAATCTCATAACTCTGTTCCCCCGTTTGCTATTTTAAACCCAGTACAGCTACCCAATGTCCCTGGGTTACAGGACCTACAATGGGGTTGGGATGATGAGGAGAGGAACCCTCTCTTCAGGGACTAGTTAAAACACAGGAACTTAAGAGTCTTCCTACACAGACACGCAGTCCACACACACACAGTCTGCAGACACAAAGAGAAACACACACACTCAGAGAGTGGTATGTGTCTCAGAACAGCAGCTATTCCCATCTTTAGGTCAGGCCTGTGGTACCATGGCAACACAGGGGGTTAAAAGCTACATATCAATTTAACAGGCTCTTGGAGTTAAATGCTTCCAAACCTGGGTTTGCCATTCCTTATCTAAACATAGATAGGTTGCTATTACACTCTTGGGAATTGGCCGATATAGATATGGCTAAATAATAAATATTTCCAATAAAATAAAATTATATTTGTTTCACGTGCCGAATATAACAGGTGTAGACCTTACAGTGAAATGCTTACTTACAAGCCCCTAACCAACAGGTGTAGACCTTACAATGAAATGCTTACTTACAAGCCCCTAACCAACAGGTGTAGACCTTACAGTGAAATGCTTACTTACAAGCCCCTAACCAACAGGTGTAGACCTTACAGTGAAATGCTTACTTACAAGCCCCTAACCAACAGGTGTAGACCTTACAGTGAAATGCTTACTTACAAGCCCCTAACCAACAGGTGTAGACCTTACAGTGAAATGCTTACTTACAAGCCCCTAACCAACAGGTGTAGACCTTACAGTGAAATGCTTACTTACAAGCCCCTAACCAACAGGTGTAGACCTTACAGTGAAATGCTTACTTACAAGCCCCTAACCAACAGGTGTAGACCTTACAGTGAAATGCTTACTTACAAGCCCCTAACCAACAGGTGTAGACCTTACAGTGAAATGCTTACTTACAAGCCCCTAACCAACAGGTGTAGACCTTACAGTGAAATGCTTACTTACAAGCCCCTAACCAACAGGTGTAGACCTTACAATGAAATGCTTACTTACAAGCCCCTAACCAACAGGTGTAGACCTTACAGTGAAATGCTTACTTACAAGCCCCTAACCAACAGGTGTAGACCTTACAATGAAATGCTTACTTACAAGCCCCTAACCAACAGGTGTAGACCTTACAGTGAAATGCTTACTTACAAGCCCCTAACCAACAGGTGTAGACCTTACAGTGAAATGCTTACTTACAAGCCCCTAACCAACAGGTGTAGACCTTACAATGAAATGCTTACTTACAAGCCCCTAACCAACAGGTGTAGACCTTACAGTGAAATGCTTACTTACAAGCCCCTAACCAACAGGTGTAGACCTTACAATGAAATGCTTACTTACAAGCCCCTAACCAACAGGTGTAGACCTTACAGTGAAATGCTTACTTACAAGCCCCTAACCAACAGGTGTAGACCTTACAATGAAATGCTTACTTACAAGCCCCTAACCAACAATGCAGTTAAGAAAAAAAAGTGTGAAGAAAGTATTTACTAAAATAAACAAGTATAATATATTTAAAAAATATATATATATAATTAAGGAGGAACAATAAAATAACAGTAGCGAGGCTATATACAAGGGGTACCGGTAAAGAGTCAATGTGCAGGGGCACTGGTTAGTCAAGGTAATTGAGGTAATATGTACATGTAGAAGTAAAGTGACTATGCATGCATAATAAACAGTGAGAAGCAGCAGCGTAAAAATGGGGGTGGGGGGAACAATGTGAATAGTCCGGGTGGCCATTTGATTAGTTGTTCACGAGTCTTATGGCTTGGGGGTAGAGGCTGTTAAGATGCCTTTTGGACCTACCACTTGTAGTGCGGTAAAAGTGAGAACAGTCTATGATTGGGTGGCTGGAGTCCTTGGCAATTTTTTGGGCCTTCCTCTGACACCGCCTGGTATAGAGGGAGTGGATGACAGGAAGCTTGGCCCCAGTGATGTACTGGGCCATACAGTACTGGGCCTTGCGGTCGGAGGCCGAGTAGTTGCCAGACCAGGCAGTGATGCAACCAGTCCGGATGCTCTTGATGGTGCAGCTGTCAAACTTTTTGAGGATCTGAGGACCCATTCCAAATCTTTTCAGACTCCTTAGGAGGAACAGGCACTGTCGTGCACTTTTCACGACTGTCTTGGTGTGTTTGGACCATGATAGTTTATTGGTGATGTTTAATGCATATGCTCTACAGCGCCCTCTCTCTCCCGCAGAGGGGGAGGGGTGAAGTTGGCCATTTTATGACGGTCGTAAATATCTGCAGGCACTCTCTCTCTCCCACTCTGCAGAAATGGAAGTTGTATGCACACATGACTGTAAGTCGCTTTGGATAAAAGCGTCTGCTAAATGGCATATATTATTATATTATTATATTAAAAATCCTTTTGTTACAACAGAGAGAGATTTTCTAGTACCGTGACATCCAAGATTGGATAATGAAAAATTATTTTTGTAATCCAAACAGTTGGAATGATCCATGGGTACTTAAAGAATAATCATGTCAGATCAGTTGTTGTTTTGGGATCTCATTAAGGAAGGTAGAACAACATAACTGTATTTATGAAAGTGTCCATTTCCCAGCTGTCAGGTTTACATCTAAATGTGGTGGAACTTATATGATTAAATATGAAACTATTTGTGAGAAGATTAAATGTGATGTTAGCCTTCTAAATGAGAAGTGTTTTCCATATAAAAGTTGTATCCAGTCAGTAACCACGCCCACATGAGCATAGACATTATGCCAAACATAATAATAGAACCGCCCTTTTGCCAGAGTGCATAAAACGCCTCGTGAAGAATGAACAGACCAAGCAGGCGGACGGTGTTGAAACGGACGTCATAAATGGTTAGAATTCACATCAGACCAGAACATTCAGTCTGCAGCTGTTTAAGTACTTCAGTCTAGTAAATACAACTGAGAACCACCTTGTGGTACTTTGAAAGATCCATTCTAACGAAAATTGGTATGTCTGGAAGAGCCGTTCTAACAACCCCCCCGAGACAAAACTACTCCAACTGCAAAGGACATGGTAATCTCTGTTGGACAACCAGAGACTGACACAACCAGAGACTTTCTGTTGAATTACTCCCCGTAGATGGATTGAGTGTTTGCATCTGCCATTTTGTGTAACAAGCCGTCATATCGGTTTAGTTCACTAGGGACTTTTGATTGCATCTTGTTAGTAACCAATGTATAATCTATCCAGTGTGTGTGTATTTATGTAATTCTGTGTGATTACTTAGTAAATAAATAAATGTAGGCAATTTGTATATCGCTAATTCATCATGGAGACTAGGGTTTGTGCATATTTATAGGATATTACAATATTCAGAATGAGACTGATAAGATAAATAAGAATTAATTTAATTGACTGATGTAAAATATTTCTCTTTAGAGTTTAGTCGTGAGATAGTAACTCGTTAAATAACTTTTCCCGTGGTGCCCCAGATTACTACTTAATAAATTGTTATATGATTAATTTAATTGCATAATGTTTGAACGTGGTATGTAATTATTTTATAAAATAACCGTCAAACACAATGATAGTCAAGACACAACAGTTCACCTGACACAAACATCACACTGTGGATTTTATGTGCATTTTACATTTACTGTACTTTTGACCGTATTTGTTGATAACGGAATGCTCTGGATACATTCAGTAAGATGATAAGAATATTCCTGGACAATGTGGTGTAGGTACAACATAAGAAAAAACAATTACAACGATTTGAGTAAGAGAACTAACTGGTGTTTCCAAGTGGCCACACACCCCTAAAAAATGTGCACAGTTCATAAGTAATTTCAATGCACTTAATTAAAAGGTGCTTTTTGGAGCTCTCTTAGCTGTGCCGTTGCGGAACTAGAGCAACACCTGTAGTTGTTTTATATGGAACACAGCCCTGCATCTTCTCCTTTAACAATTACTGTTGTTTTTCTACGCAATCCAAAAACAGCTCATTTTAAAATCGCAATTTGGGTCAGGTGGGCAAGATTTGAAAGCTTGTTATATTGCCAACATGACTAGAAAAGTTATAAAATAGGATCTTACAGTGTTAAGCTTTAACAAGGAAATTCAGAGAAACAGATCATAATTTTGGAGCGCATAGGAAGGAGTCATGAGAGCATTCAGAGGCTTTGTCGGTGGAAAATGTTCTTCACAACAGACAAACAGGCTCATTCTGTTGAGAACAAGCCAGGGTATGAAGCTGTGTCATCTTGTAACTGTACATCAAACATAGTGATCATAAACGTTGACACTGTATATCACATGAGTTTTATGATATAGAATGTGAAGTACACATTTGGACTCACGGGTGTTTGGCTTGTTTGTATGACATCATAGCTGTATTTATGTTATCCATTTTTCAATGAGTAACTTCTCCAGTTGTGCCCAACAGACCTCAGAGCCCAATATGAATACATAATGAGATATGAATACATAATGAGATTAGGATGGCTGCCATCATGCTGTGTGTTTAATTTAGGGATTACACAGGTACAGTACTGTAGGGTCTGGATCTTAATCTAACCTAATCTGGCCCTGCTGTTTGACACACACATCTGGGATGCTGGAATATATATACTATTATTCTGTGACACACACGCACAAATACACACATGCATGCATGTACGTACATATGTGCGGACGTACACACACACACACACGCACGCACACAAACGGGTAGTTAAAAAAAGAGAGAAAGAAATGGAGACAATAGGGAGGGAGGGAGGGAGGGAGGGAGGGAGGGAGGGAGGGGGAGGGAGGGAGGGAGGGAGGGAGGGAGGGAGGGAGGGAGGGAGGGAGGGAGGGAGGGAGGGAGGGAGGGAGGGAGGGAGGGAGGGAGGGAGGGAGGGAGAAGAGCGGAAAAATAGGACTCAACCTCTTGCCACCAGTGTGACGTAGGGTCTTCGACATGAAAGTCCTACTCCAGCAATCAGTTTTACTTTTCCAGTTGAAAAACAAAGTTCCACTGATAATGACAGTAAAGTACACACACTTAACACTAGAACCGCCTGGCCTTTCAGCATATACAGTAAGTACCCGCTACAGAACGTTGTTGGGTGTCTCCTTTAGCATATGCATCAGATGCATATCAACCTGCAAGGGACGCAAATATGCTTGAATGAATACATGGTTGATGAATACATGGTTGATGAATATATGGTTGATGAATATATGGTTGATGAATATATGGTTGATGAATATATGGTTGATGAATATATGGTTGATGAATATATGGTTGATGAATATATGGTTGATGAATACATGGTTGATGAATATATGGTTGATGAATACATGGTTGATGAATATATGGTTGATGAATATATGGTTGATGAATACATGGTTGATGAATATATGGTTGATGAATATATGGTTGATGAATATATGGTTGATGAATATATGGTTGATGAATATATGGTTGATGAATACATGGTTGATGAATATATGGTTGAATGAATATATGGTTGATGAATATATGGTTGATGAATATATGGTTGATGAATATATGGTTCATGAATATATGGTTGATGAATATATGGTTGATGAATATATGGTTGATGAATACATGGTTGAATGAATATATGGTTGATGAATATATGGTTGATGAATATATGGTTGATGAATATATGGTTGATGAATACATGGTTGAATGAATATATGGTTGATGAATATATGGTTGATGAATATATGGTTGATGAATATATGGTTGATGAATATATGGTTGATGAATATATGGTTGATGAATATGTGGTTGATGAATATATGGTTGATGAATATATGGTTGATGAATACATGGTTGATGAATATATGGTTGATGAATATATGGTTGATGAATATATGGTTGATGAATATATGGTTGATGAATATGTGGTTGATGAATATATGGTTGATGAATATGTGGTTGATGAATATATGGTTGATGAATATATGGTTGATGAATATATGGTTGATGAATATATGGTTGATGAATATATGGTTGATGAATATATGGTTGATGAATATGTGGTTGATGAATATATGGTTGATGAATATATGGTTGATGAATATATGGTTGATGAATACATGGTTGATAAATAGTACATCAACTATTGTGAAGGAATAATTGCATGAAGAAATATTAATGGAAATATATCCAGACGTGCTAACCCTGTTCAATATTTTAGAGTACCAAATTGGAGATTCAACTCGCGCTTGTAGCACCGCTCAGAATGGGTATTTACCCCCCCCCCCCCCCCACACGCTCGTGCGCACGCAGTTTGTGAGTCTATAGAAGCATTGCCTCTGTAGCTAATACCAGACACCCATTCATTCTTCATCACGCAGTCTCCTAAACTCCCCACTCCATTTCATGCCAAGATGTTTATATTACTTTTCGTTTTATTATACTTCTGTAATGCTTTTTGTGACGTGGATCACAGTTAGTAATTACAGTTAGTCTATCAGGTGGCGTGATCCTTGTAATGTTACGTGGAAAATACACCTAATGGATGCAGAATTAAATGTCCATGACACCGCGCACATGCGACCAGTTATTTTTCGTATTTGCATTTAAATGTCTTTCACTAGCAAATGCGAGTGAACTGCTGGCACTTTAAAACCCACTGAATGTCCATTTTATGTTCGCAAAGGTTAATTTGAAACAATTAGTGTTTACCTTTCCACAACACATGTAGTTGATAAGGGATTTGTCCATGTGTTTACCTACAGCGGACAGTCGGCAAACTCAGAATCACAGCAAACAGGAGGGGCAGACACCGGGCAGCTCAGTTGAATAATGATGTATTTATCTCCATGTCCGTTGACACACTCTGTACATGTCTGTGTGTTGCAGCTCGAGAATTAGGATGTTAGATTTACTCAGTGGGTGGATTTTTTATTCAAATGTAAAATATAAAATAAATCAAGCCCTATTAATTTCTGCGTACTTTTAACTTGGATCTCATACCTTCATATGCGCGCATGTTGGCAGGTCTGTATATACATTTAAAAAATAAGTTATTTGTTTCCATAGAGTCAAGGATATGTTTTGTATAATTCTACAAAGTTCTCGAAAAAACATAGGATTATTTTCATTTGATTTACAATAAAAACATTACAGTGTAATCCATTTGATCAACTTTATTTGTCTATTCATTAGTAAAAAGCTTCTTTTGTCAAAGTATTAAAGAAAATGATAATAATAACATAACCAGCCAGGTCAGAGGTGATATTATTTGCTGTATTCCTAAACAAAAGCACCAGTGCATGAACAATTATGAATTATTAGTTGAATAAATATTTGTGGAAATATATTAATGACAATATATAAAACCAGTCATTTGTTGATAGTATCAGACACTGTATTGTGCTCTTATACCTGTGCCTTTACACGTGAATAAATTCTCGTTACGCGTCGGGTCCACCGTCAGCAAACAGCTTCCGAGCTTCGTGTGAGCCAGCCCCACAAACAAATCGGTTGCACTGCACACCGTTTTCATAGGCGTTGTTTTGTGTGCAGCTGCCGACTTGACATTGTGTCTTATGCTTCCTGAGTGGGAGCTGTGGTGCTTGGGGAAGAGGGAGAGCAGGGCCTGCTGTCTTGGAGGCCTGCTTGGCGGTTGTATCTTCTCTCTTGTTGTTCATGTGGTTCTCACATGCCAGAACCAGGGGGATGCATGGTACTGAGGATGCGTTATTTATTTAACGTCTGCACACCGTGAGTGTTGCTTTTACCACTCTCCATCACTGATGTGGAGTACAGCTCCACGGGTATGTTGTTCTGCGCAGAGGAGGGCAGCTCATGCCTTCCTTTGTTCAATGTTCCCAGCAGGCTAGTCTCTCTGCAATCAACTTGTCTGCCAGGGAAATCGATGTGAAGAAGTTGTCCATGGTCACATTTCTGCCTTTGCCCATGTAAGACGCCACAAATCTCAAAACCAAACAGATACCAGTCAAACAGTTACTCACCCGCTGGCCTGGTTTCATCTTTCCCCAGATATGGAAAGCAATTGAGCAAGTACTTGGTTTCGAAATCAGCGGCTAATCAAAACTTAACTGAAGTCACATGCACCATTATCAGTTTCCGTTTTTTATCTCCCATTCATCCATTGACGACAGAATAGCATATTTAAATTGTATTTATTATGTTACTCGTTTTTGCTTGGCAGCCAAATAAATGCGGCCTGCATGTAGCCTAGTGGCGGCAGGGTAGCCTAGTGGTTAGAATGTTGGACTAGTAACCGGAAGGTTGCAAATTCAAACCCCTGAGCTGACATGGTACAAATCTGTCGTTCTGCCCCTGAACAGACAGTTAACCCACTGTTCTTAGGCCGTCATTGAAAATAAGAATTTGTTCTTAACTGACTTGCCTAGTTAAATAAAGGTGATTATTATTTGTTTAAGTGGTCATGTGCTTAATTAATGAACAGCATGGTTATTCTTGGAAATTTGGAAAGAGCTGCATCATATAAACTTCATAATATGCTTTTTCAGATACTATATAGAAATCACAATGTTTTACATGTGACTCTGAAGGACGATGTGATCAAGGGATGCTCCTTTCCCTGCATCTGTCAATTACAAGATGTGCACATCTCTTCTTATACAATTTGACAACGTATAGGCCTAATAATGTCACTAGTCAGATTGTCAATTTAATCTTGTCTATAGGCTACCTCTTATTAGGAGTGAAATTAGTTTAGGAATAGTTTAGATTTAGTTTCAATGGGCCAGCTAAGGCAGGCTGACTGGCATCGTTTGTTTCCCACTCATCAACTTGGATAGAGTCAAGGATATGTTTTGCAACTTGTTCTAAAGGCCTACTGCAACACATAGCATGCTTTCGTTTCCCTTACTATATCTCTATTACTAATTTTAAAAAAACATGTAAATAAGAGTCCCATAACAGCTTCTTTTCTTCTTTTTTTACACAGAAAAACGTAAAAGAGAATGTTATCAACTTGAAAGCCATGCAGTAAAACTATTAACATGAGCGCCAACGCTGATAATTAGGCAGAGGGGCACAACTTTCACTGGGCACATTCTGAAATTGCATTTCTGTCCCCCCCCACAGTTTTATCACTGGAATGTGATACAAAACGAGGCCCGTTGTGCTTTAGGACCATGCGGACGCCTCCGACCGGTCGGGTAGATAGAAAAATATGTCCCCCCCACTTCTAAAACCAAAGTTGCGCACCTGAATAGGCAGAACATAAACCCATCATTACACTACTGTATTTATAAACTAAAATCAACCTCTTCACCCTCCTTATCATTCAGTTGGGACTAATTTAAATTAGATTGTGAATTAAGGTGCACAATTAAATCATCCATTTGTCATTCAGTGAGGAGAGAGATGCATTAGCGCCTGGCTGGGTACCAAGTCGTCCTACAGCAAATTGTCTTGGCGGGTTAAATTAGGAAGAGGTGTAAAAAAAAATACACTGCTCAAAAAAATAAAGGGAACACTTAAACAACACAATGTAACTCCAAGTCAATCACACTTCTGTGAAATCAAACTGTCCACTTAGGAAGCAACACTGATTGACAATAAATGTCACATGCTGTGCAAATGGAATAGACAACAGGTGGAAATTATAGGCAATTAGCAAGACACCCCCAATAAAGGAGTGGTTCTGCAGGTGATAACCACAGACCACTTCTCAGTTCCTATGCTTCATGGCTGATGTTTTTGTCACTTTTGAATGCTGGCGGTGCTTTCACTCTAATGGTAGCATGAGACGGAGTCTACAACCCACACAATAGGCTCGGGTAATGCAGCTCATCCAGGATGGCACATCAATGCGAGCTGTGGCAAGAGGGTTTGCTGAGTCTATCAGCGTAGTATACAGAGCATGTAGGCGCTACCAGGAGACAGGCCAGTACATCAGGAGACGTGGAGGAGGCCGTAGGAGGGCAACAACCCAGCAGCAGGACCGCTACCTCCACCTTTGTGCAAGGAGGAGCAGGAGGAGCACTGCCCTGCAAAATGACCTCCAGCAGGCCACAAATATGCATGTGTCTGCTCAAACGGTCAGAAACAGACTCCATGAGGGTGGTATGAGGGCCCGACATCCACAGGTGGGGGTTGTGCTTACAGCCCAACACCGTGCAGGACATTTGGCATTTGCAAGAGAACACCAAGATTGGCAAATTCACCACTGACGCCCTGTGCTCTTCACAGTTCACACTGAGCACATGTGACAAACGTGACAGTCTGGAGATGGTGTGGAGAACGTTCTGCTGCCTGCAACATCCTCCAGCATGACCGGTTTGGCGGTGGGTCAGTCACGGTGTGGGGTGGCATTTCTTTGGGGGGCCGCACAGCCCTCCATGTGCTCGCCAGAGGTAGCCTGACTGCCATTAGGTACCGAGATGAGATCCTCAGACCCCTTGTGAGACCATATGCTGGTGTGGCTGGCCCTGGGTTCCTCCTAATGCAAGGCAATGCTAGACCTCATGTGGCTGGAGTGTGTCAGCAGTTCCTGCAAGAGGAAGGCATTGATGCTATGGACTGGCCTGCCCGTTCCCCAGACCTGAATCCAATTGAGCACATCTGGGACATCATGTCTCGCTCCATCCACCAACAGACTGTCCAAGAGTTGGGGGATGCTTTAGTCAAGGTCTGGGAGGAGATTCCTCAGGAGACCATCCGCCACCTCATCAGGAGCATGCCCAGGCATTGTAGGGAGGTCATACAGGCACGTGGATGCCACATACACACTACTGAGCCTCATTTTGACTTGTTTTAAGGACATTACATCAAAGTTGGATCGGCCTGTAGTGTGGTTTTCCACTTTAATTTTGAGTGTGACTCCAAATCCAGACCTCCATGGGTTGATAAATTTGATTTCCATTGATCATTTTTGTGTCATTTTGTTGTCAGCACATTCAACTATGTAAAAAAAAGTATTTAATAAGAATATTTCATTCATTCAGATCTAGGATGTGTTATTTTAGTGTTCCCTTTATTTTTTTGAGCAGTGTATATTTAACTGTTAAAAGGGCTCTGATTTCAAAATTCTGACAAATTAACAGTGTAAAATGTAAACATTTAGGAAAAGTTAGGGAAGGAGCAGGACATCTTTTTCTAGTGGTTCTAGCGTTAAAGGTGAAACATTTTGTTTTGAGCTAAATCTAGTTTTTTTATACACAATTGTGAAATTCAAGAGTTTGGCCATTGAAAGAGTTGGTCTTATGCTGCACTCTGATGTCATCGGCTTCCCCCCTTGTCTGTGGGAAAAATGGAGGAGCTATTGAGGACAAAAGAAGAAAAGCCCCCCCACCACCACCGCCAAGTCAGAGGACACCTGGACCACATTGAAATGTGCCTTTTGTTAAGTAAATCAGATGATAAATGAGGTTCTAGGGAGGCTGGACTTTAATGTTCTCATTAAGGTGTGATGAAGCCATCAATGGCACCCAGAGGTTGTCCAGCGGCACATTAACTCTCCCCTGCCCTTATAACTCATGTCTAAAGAGGATAGGTCTTAGATTTTAGCACATCAAACTAAATAGGTGCCATCCATCCCCAATGTCAGCAAGCAGGATGAGGCCGACAGACATGCCAACGTCTTAGAACCTATGCCAATAGGTGACACATAGGATACTGTTACTGTTGGGCGGTACTCTATCCGTTAGACCTGAGGACACGGATCACTGATGTAACACGTGGAAATCCAAATACACTGAGTATACCGAACACCTTCCTAATATTGAGTTGCACCTCACCACCCATTTTCACCTTAGAACAGCCTCAATTCATTGGGGCATGGACTCTGCATGAAATATTAGGAAGGTGTTAATGTTTTGTGACTCAGTATATATCTATCCATCTATATACACTGGGCAAAAATATAAACACAACATGCTAAAATATCTAACATTTTACTGAGCTACAGTTCATATAAGGATCAGTCAATTGTCAACATTCTATGGATCTCACGTGACTGGGCAGGGGTGCAGCCATGGGTGGGCCCGGGAGGGCATAGGCCCACCCACTGGGGAGACAGGTCCAGCCAATTACAATATGTTTTTCCTCACAAAAGGGCTTTATTACAGACAGAAATAATCCTCAGTTTCATCAGCTGTACGGGTGGCTGGTCTCAAGACGATCCGCATGTGAAGAAGCCGGATGTGGAGTTCCTGGGCTGCTGTGGTTACACGTGGTCTGCGGATGTGAGGCCGGTTGGAAGTACTGCCAAAATCTCTAAAATGATGTTGTAGGAGGCTTGGTGGTCATTCCTGCAGTCAGCATGCCAATTGCACAAACCCTCAAAGCTTGGGACATCTGTGACGTTGTGTTATTATTGTCCCCAGCACAAGGTCTACAAGTGTAATGATCATGCTGTTAATCAGCTTCCTGATATGCCACACCTGACAAATGGATAGATTATCGTGGCAAAGAACAAATCCTTACTAACTGGGAATGTGAACAAATTTGTGAACAAAATTTGAGAGAAATAAGCTTTTTGTGCATATGGAACATTTCTGGGATGTTTGATTTCAGCTCATGAAACATGGGACCAAAACTGTGCATGTTGCTTTTATATTTTTGTTCAACGTATATGCACACACACACACACAGTGTACAACACATTAGGAACCCCTGCTCTTTCCATGACATAGCCAACAGACATGGTTAGACAATCATTATTTAGGCTGCCTGTTGCTTCAATGTCTCGCTCTCTCCCAAAGAACGGCCCCCTCGCATTTGCACACATACAGGGGATGCACAGCACACACCATAACTTTTCATGACCGTACCAGCCCAGTTTTCTTACAAACAATTTGCTATAACTGGGCAAATAACTCACTATCACAGAATATCAAGAAATGTGCACACCTGGCTACACGCAGCTCTGTGCTTTGATCTCTAATACTCATTTCACAACCGCAGGTGATTGAAAGATCATTCGTGCCTGTAAATGCAATAATTCTATTCCGATGCGCTCTGCAGAGACAAAGAGAGAAAAAAACATCTTTGATTCAATTCTGAATCGAGTAATTGTTTAATATTGTGATTGTTGGGTGATTTTGTTGTTGCTTATTCATTCACAACTTCACAAGCATTTCCGGTCACAACTTGCAGGCTTGTTTTCGAGTTGCTGTGCGTTTTGTTGCCAACCTATTTTGCTACCTGACAACTCTACGGTTTTCACTTTTTAATTACTGTTCATATATTTATTTATTTTTTCCTCATCTTTTTCACTCCGGACGCTTTATCTGTGTCATGTTTTGTCATTAATTATCATGTCTTGTCCCTGTGCTTCCCCTTCTATTCGTTTCCCTCTGCTGGTCTTATTAGGTTCTTTCCCTCTTTCTATCCCTCTCTCTCCCCCTCCCTCTTTCACTCTCTCGCTCTCTCTTCTCTCTATCGTTCCGTTCCTGCTCCCAGCTGTTCCTATTCCCCTAATCAATCATTTAGTCTTCCCACACCTGTTCCCGATCCTTTTCCCTGATTAGAGTCCCTATTTCTCTCCTTGTTTTCCGTTCCTGCCCCGTCGGATCCTCATCTATAATTCACCGTGCTGTGTCTATGTTTTGCCCTGTCGTGTCGTGTTTCCCTCAGATGCTGCGTGGTGAGCAGGTGTCTGAGTCTGCTAGGTTCAAGTGCCTTCCTGAGGCAACCTGCAGTTCTCGATCAAGTCTCCAGTCTGTTCTCGTCTTTACGAGTAGTATTATGCTTTTTGTTTTGTAAAGTTTCTTACTGGATTAAAAACTCTGTTTTCGCCAAGTCGCTTTTGGGTCCTCATTCACCTGCATAACAGAAGGATCCGACCAAGGAATGGACCCAGCGACTACAGAGGCTCGTAACACTGCCGTCGAGATCCAAGGAGCCATGCTCGGCAGACACGAGCAGGAATTGTCTGCTGCTCGCCATGCCGTGGAGAACCTGGCCGCTCAGGTTTCCGACCTCTCTGGACAGTTCCAGAGTCTTCGTCTCGTGCCACCTGTTACTTCCTGGCCTGCCGAGCCTCCAGAACCTAGGGTTAATAACCCACCTTGCTACTCCGGGCAGCCCACTGAGTGCCGCTCCTTTCTCACCCAGTGTGAGATTGTGTTCTCTCTCCAACCCAACACATACTCTAGAGAGAGAGCTCGGGTTGCTTACGTCATTTCACTCCTTACTGGCCGGGCCCGAGAGTGGGGCACAGCTATCTGGGAGGCAAGGGCTGATTGTTCTAACAATTACCAGAACTTTAAAGAGGAGATGATTCGGGTTTTTGACCGTTCAGTTTTTGGTGGGGAGGCTTCTAGGGCCCTGGCTTCCCTATGCCAAGGTGATCGATCCATAACGGATTACTCTATAGAGTTTCGTACTCTTGCTGCCTCTAGTGACTGGAACGAGCCGGCGCTGCTCGCTCGTTTTCTGGAGGGACTCCACACAGTGGTCAAAGATGAGATTCTCTCTCGGGAGGTTCCTTCCAGTGTGGACTCTTTGATTGCTCTCGCCATCCGCATAGAACGACGGGTAGATCTTCGTCACCAGGCTCGTGGAAGAGAGTTCGCATCAACGGTGTTTCCCTGCTCCGCATCGCAACCATCTCCCTCCTCTGGCTCTGAGACTGAGCCCATGCAGCTGGGAGGGATTCGCATCTCGACTAAGGAGAGGGAACGGAGGATCACCAACCGCCTGTGCCTCTATTGCGGATTTGATGGACATTTTGTTAATTCATGTCCAGTAAGAGGCCAGAGCCCATCAGTAAGCGGAGGGCTACTGGTGAGCGCTACTACTCAGGTCTCTTCATCTAGATCCTGTACTACTATGTCTGTCCATCTACGCTGGACCGGTTCGGGTGCTACATGCAGTGCCTTGATTGACTCTGGGGCTGAGGGTTGTTTCATGGACGAAGCATGGGTTCGGAAACATAACATTCCTTTCAGACAGTTAGACAAGCCTACGCCCATGTTTGCCTTAGATGGTAGTCATCTTCCCAGTATCAGATTTGAGACACTACCTTTAACTCTCACAGTATCTGGTAACCACAGTGAGACTATTTCTTTTTTGATTTTTCGTTCACCTTTTACACCTGTTGTTTTGGGTCATCCCTGGCTAGTATGTCATAATCCTTCTATTAATTGGTCTTGTAATTCTATCCTATCCTGGAACGTATCTTGTCATGTGAAGTGCTTAATGTCTGCCATCCCTCCCATTTCTTCTGTCCCCACTTCTCAGGAGGAACCTGGCGATTTGACAGGAGTGCCGGAGGAATATCATGATCTGCGCACGGTCTTCAGTCGGTCCCGAGCCAACTCCTTCCTCCTCACCGGTCGTATGATTGTAGTATTGATCTCCTTCCGGGGACCACTCCTCCTCGGGGTAGACTATACTCTCTGTCGGCTCCCGAACGTAAGGCTCTCGAGGATTATTTATCTGTGTCTCTTGACGCCGGTACCATAGTGCCTTCTTCCTCTCCGGCCGGGGCGGGGTTCTTTTTGTTAAGAAGAAGGACGGTACTCTGCGCCCCTGCGTGGATTATCGAGGGCTGAATGACATAACGGTTAAGAATCGTTATCCGCTTCCCTTATGTCTTCAGCCTTCGAGATTCTGCAGGGAGCCAGGTGCTTTACTAAGTTGGACCTTCGTAACGCTTACCATCTCGTGCGCATCAGAGAGGGGGGACGAGTGGAAAACGGCGTTTAACACTCCGTTAGGGCATTTTGAGTACCGGGTTCTGCCGTTTGGTCTCGCCAATGCGCCAGCTGTTTTTCAGGCATTAGTTAATGATGTTCTGAGAGACATGCTGAACATCTTTGTTTTTGTCTATCTTGACGATATCCTGATTTTTTCACCGTCACTCGAGATTCATGTTCAGCACGTTCGACGTGTTCTACAGCGCCTTTTAGAGAATTGTCTCTACGTAAAGGCTGAGAAGTGCTCTTTTCATGTCTCCTCCGTTACTTTTCTCGGTTCCGTTATTTCCGCTGAAGGCATTCAGATGGATTCCGCTAAGGTCCAAGCTGTCAGTGATTGGCCCGTTCCAAGGTCACGTGTCGAGTTGCAGCGCTTTTTAGGTTTCGCTAATTTCTATCGGCGTTTCATTCGTAATTTCGGTCAAGTTGCTGCCCCTCTCACAGCTCTTACTTCTGTCAAGACGTGTTTTAAGTGGTCCGGTTCCGCCCAGGGAGCTTTTGATCTTCTAAAAGAACATTTTACGTCCGCTCCTATCCTCGTTACTCCTGACGTCACTAGACAATTCATTGTCGAGGTTGACGCTTCAGAGGTAGGCGTGGGAGCCATTCTATCCCAGCGCTTCCAGTCTGACGATAAGGTTCATCCTTGCGCTTATTTTTCTCATCGCCTGTCGCCATCTGAGCGCAACTATGATGTGGGTAACCGTGAACTGCTCGCCATCCGCTTAGCCCTAGGCGAATGGCGACAGTGGTTGGAGGGGGCGACCGTTCCTTTTGTCGTTTGGACAGACCATAAGAACCTTGAGTACATCCGTTCTGCCAAACGACTTAATGCCCGTCAAGCTCGTTGGGCGTTGTTTTTCGCTCGTTTCGAGTTTGTGATTTCTTACCGTCCGGGTAGCAAGAACACCAAGCCTGATGCCTTATCCCGTCTGTTTAGTTCTTCTGTGGCTTCTACTGATCCCGAGGGGATTCTTCCTTATGGGCGTGTTGTCGGGTTGACAGTCTGGGGAATTGAAAGACAGGTTAAGCAAGCACTCACGCACACTGCGTCGCCGCGCGCTTGTCCTAGTAACCTCCTTTTCGTTCCTGTTTCCACTCGTCTGGCTGTTCTTCAGTGGGCTCACTCTGCCAAGTTAGCTGGTCATCCCGGTGTTCGAGGCACTCTTGCGTCTATTCGCCAGCGCTTTTGGTGGCCGACTCAGGAGCGTGACACGCGCCGTTTCGTGGCTGCTTGTTCGGACTGCGCGCAGACTAAGTCGGGTAACTCTCCTCCTGCCGGTCGTCTCAGACCGCTCCCCATTCCTTCTCGACCATGGTCTCACATCGCCCTAGACTTCATTACCGGTCTGCCTTTGTCTGCGGGGAAGACTGTGATTCTTACGGTTGTCGATAGGTTCTCTAAGGCGGCACATTTCATTCCCCTCGCTAAACTTCCTTCCGCTAAGGAGACGGCACAAATCATTATCGAGAATGTGTTCAGAATTCATGGCCTCCCGTTAGACGCCGTTTCAGACAGAGGCCCGCAATTCACGTCACAGTTTTGGAGGGAGTTCTGTCGTTTGATTGGTGCGTCCGTCAGTCTCTCTTCCGGGTTTCATCCCCAGTCTAACGGTCAAGCAGAGAGGGCCAATCAGACGATTGGTCGCATACTACGCAGCCTTTCTTTCAGAAACCCTGCGTCTTGGGCAGAACAGCTCCCTGGGCAGAATACGCTCACAACTCGCTTCCTTCGTCTTCTACCGGGTTATCTCCGTTTCAGAGTAGTCTGGGTTACCAGCCTCCTCTGTTCTCATCCCAGCTTGCCGAGTCCAGCGTTCCCTCCGCTCAAGCGTTTGTCCAACGTTGTGAGCGCACCTGGAGGAGGGTGAGGTCTGCACTTTGCCGCTACAGGGCACAGACTGTGAGAGCCGCCAATAAACGCAGGATTAAGAGTCCAAGGTATTGTTGCGGCCAGAGAGTGTGGCTTTCCACTGCAACCTTCCTCTTACGACAGCTTCTCGTAAGTTGACTCCGCGGTTCATTGGTCCGTTCCGTGTCTCCCAGGTCGTCAATCCTGTCGCTGTGCGACTGCTTCTTCCGCGACATCTTCGTCGCGTCCATCCTGTCTTCTATGTCTCCTGTGTCAAGCCCTTTCTTCGCACCCCGTTCGTCTTCCCTCCCCCTCCCGTCCTTGTCGAGAGCGCACCTATTTACAAGGTACGTAAGATCATGGACATGCGTTCTCGGGGACGGGGTCACCAATACTTAGTGGATTGGGAGGGTTACGGTCCTGAGGAGAGGAGTTGGGTTCCGTCTCGGGACGTGCTGGACCGTTCGCTTATTGATGATTTCCTCCGTTGCCGCCAGGGTTCCTCCTCGAGTGCGCCAGGAGGCGCTCGGTGAGTGGGGGGTACTGTCATGTTTTGTCATTAATTATCATGTCTTGTCCCTGTGCTTCCCCTTCTATTCGTTTCCCTCTGCTGGTCTTATTAGGTTCTTTCCCTCTTTCTATCCCTCTCTCTCCCCTCCCTCTTTCACTCTCTCGCTCTCTCTTCTCTCTATCGTTCCGTTCCTGCTCCCAGCTGTTCCTATTCCCCTAATCAATCATTTAGTCTTCCCACACCTGTTCCCGATCCTTTTCCCTGATTAGAGTCCCTATTTCTCTCCTTGTTTTCCGTTCCTGCCCCGTCGGATCCTCATCTATAATTCACCGTGCTGTGTCTATGTTTTGCCCTGTCGTGTCGTGTTTCCCTCAGATGCTGCGTGGTGAGCAGGTGTCTGAGTCTGCTAGGTTCAAGTGCCTTCCCGAGGCAACCTGCAGTTCTCGATCAAGTCTCCAGTCTGTTCTCGTCTTTACGAGTAGTATTATGCTTTTTGTTTTGTAAAGTTTCTTACTGGATTAAAAACTCTGTTTTCGCCAAGTCGCTTTTGGGTCCTCATTCACCTGCATAACAATCTGGACACAATTCATCAGGACCTCCGACAGCCGAAGCTAAGTAGTAACATTAACATGATGCCTTCTAATTGCAGCCGCTGTGCTCGCCTTACGGCGAGGATAGCTGTACTGCAAGCCCAGCTTCAGACGCAATCGTTAGGCAAGGGTAATTTCAGTGTAGGAAAGGATGAAACCGCGTCTGTGCCACCAGTAAGTACAGATAGTAGAATAAATCCCCTGGCACAGTCCCCGCAGCCGGACAACTTTCTCACGGTTTCTGGAAGGAAATGCTGTAGGAACGCTCAACCGGTGTCGCTCATTCAGCCGACAGAAACTGTCAACCGGTTTTCCCGATTAAGCAGCGGGTCGGTGTCAGAGGCCGAGTCTTCTCTGGTCTCTACTCCTCCCGTTATGGGGTCTGAGACGCCGAAGCTTCCCACCATTAGCTCTGACAAATTGAAAACTCTAGTCATTGGCGACTCCATTACCCACAGTATTAGACTTAAAGCGAATCATCCAGCGATCATACACTGTTTACCCGGGGCAGGGCTACCGACGTTAAGGCTAATCTGAAGATGGTGCTGGCTAAAGCTAAAACTGGCGAGTGTAGAGAGTATAGATATATTGTTATCCACGTCGGCACCAACGATGTTAGGATGAAACAGTCAGAGATCACCAAGCGCAACATAGCTTCTGCGTGCATATCAGCTAGAAAGATGTGTCGGCATCGAGTAATTGTCTCTGGCCCCCTCCCAGTTAGGGGGAGTGATGAGCTCTACAGCAGAGTCTCACAACTCAATCGCTGGTTGAAAACTGTTTTCTGCCCCTCCCAAAAGATAGAATTTGTAGATAATTGGCCCTCTTTCTGGGACTCACCCATAAACAGGACCAAGCCTGACCTGCTGAGGAGTGACGGACTCCATCCTAGCTGGAGGGGTGCTCTCATCTTATCTACCAACATAGACAGGGCTCTAAGTCCTCTAGCTCCACAATGAAATAGGGTGCAGGCCAGGCAGCAGGCTGTTAGCCAGCCTGCCAGCATAGTGGAGTCTGCCACTAGCATGGTCAGTGTAGTCAGCTCAGCTATCACCATTGAGACCGTGTCTGTGCCTCGACCTAGGTTGGGCAAAACTAAACATGGCGGTGTTCGCCTTAGCAATCTCACTAGGATAAAGACCACCTCCATTCCTGTCATTACTGAAAGAGATCATGATACCTCACATCTCAAAATAGGGCTACTTAATGTTAGATCCCTTACTTCAAAGGCAATTATAGTCAATGAACTAATCACTGATCATAATCTTTATGTGATTGACCTGACAGAAACATGGCTTAAGCCTGATGAATTTGCTGTGTTAAATGAGGCCTCAACTCCTGGCTACACTAGTGACCATATCCCCTGTGCATCCCGCAAAGGCGGAGGTGTTGCTAACATTTACGATAGCAAATTTCAATTTACAAAAAAAAAATGACGTTTTCGTCTTTTGAGCTTCTAGTCATGAAATCTATGCAGCCTACTCAATCACTTTTTATAGCTACTGTTTACAGGCCTCCTGGGCCATATACAGCGTTTCTCACTGAGTTCCCTGAATTCCTATCGGACCTTGTAGTCATTGCAGATAATATTCTAATCTTTGGTGACTTTAATATTCACATGGAAAAGACCACAGACCCACTCCAAAAGGCTTTCGGAGCCATCATCGACTCAGTGGGTTTTGTCCAACATGTCTCTGGACCCACTCACTGTCACAGTCATACGCTGGACCTAGTTTCGTCCCATGGAATAAATGTTGTGGATCTTAATGTTTTTCCTCATAATCCTGGACTATCGGACCACCATTTTATTACGTTTGCAATTGCAACAAATAATCTGCTCAGACCCCAACCAAGGAACATCAAAAGTCGTGCTATAAATTCACAGACAATACAAAGATTCCTTGATGCCCTTCCAGACTCCCTCTGCCTACCCAAGGACGCCAGAGGACAAAAATCCGTTAACCACCTAACTGAGGATCTCAATTTAACCTTGCGCAATACCCTAGTTGCAGTTGCACCCCTAAAAAGTAAAAAAATGTCTCATAAGAAACTAGCTCCCTGGTACACAGAGAATACCCGAGCTCTGAAGCAAGCTTCCAGAAAATTGGAACGGAAATGGTGCCACACCAAACTGGAAGTCTTCCGACTAGCTTGGAAGGACGGTACCGTGCAGTACCGAAGAGCCCTTACTGCTGCTCGATCATCCTATTTTTCTAACTTAATTGAGGAAAATAAGAACAATCCGAAATTCCTTTTTGATACTGTCGCAAAGCTAACTAAAAAGCAGCATTCCCCAAGAGAGGATGACTTTCACTTTAGCAGTGATAAATTCATGAACTTCTTTGAGGAAAAGATTATGATTATTAGAAAGCAAATTACGGACTCCTCTTTAAACCTGCGTATTCCTCCAAACCTCAGTTGTCCTGAGTCTGCACAACTTTGCCAGGACCTAGGATCAAGAGAGACGCTCAAGTCTTTTAGTACTATATCTCTTGACACAATGATGAAAATAATCATGGCCTCTAAACCTTCAAGCTGCATACTGGACCCTATTCCAACTAAACTACTGAAAGAGCTGCTTCCTGTGCTTGGCCCTCCTATTTTGAACATAATAAACGGCTCTCTATCCACTGGATGTGTACCAAACTCACTAAAAGTGGCAGTAATAAAGCCTCTCTTGAAAAAACCAAACCTTGACCCAGAAAATATAAAAAAACTATCGGCCTATATCGAATCTTCCATTCCTCTCAAAACTTTTAGAGAATGCTGTTGCGCAGCATCTCACTGCCTTCCTGAAGACAAACAATGTATATGAAGTGCTTCAGTCTGGTTTTAGACCCCATCATAGCACTGAGACGGCACTTGTGAAGGTGGTAAATGACATTTTAATGGCATCGGACCGAGGCTCTGCATCTGTCCTCGTGCTTCTAGACCTTAGTGCTGCTTTTGATACCATCGATCACCACATTCTTTTGGAGAGATTGGAAACCCAAATTGGTCTACACGGACATGTTCTGGCCTGGTTTAGATCTTATCTGTCGGAAAGATATCAATTTGTCTCTGTGAATGGTTTGTCCTCTGACAAATCAACTGTAAATTTCGGTGTTCCTCAAGGTTCTGTTTTAGGACCACTATTGTTTTCACTATACATTTTACCTCTTGGGGATGTTATTCGAAAACATAATGTAAACTTTCACTGCTATGCGGATGACACACAGCTGTACATTTCAATGAAACATGGTGAAGCCCCAAAATTGCCCTCGCTAGAAGCATGTGTTTCAGACATAAGGAAGTGGATGGCTGCAAACGTTCTACTATTAAACTCGGACAAAACAGAGATGCTTGTTCTAGGTCCCAAGAAACAAAGAGATCTTCTGTTGAATCTGACAATTAATCTTAATGGTTGTACAGTCGTCTCAAATAAAACTGTGAAGGACCTAGGCGTTACTCTGGACCCTGATCTCTCTTTTGAAGAACATATCAAGACCATTTCGAGGACAGCTTTTTTCCATCTACGTAACATTGCAAAAATCAGAAACTTTCTGTCCAAAAATTATGCAGAAAAATGAATCCATGCTTTTGTCACTTCTAGGTTAGACTACTGCAATGCTCTATTTTCCGGCTACCCGGATAAAGCACTAAATAAACTTCAGTTAGTGCTAAATACGGCTGCTAGAATCCTGACTAGAACCAAAAATTTGATCATATTACTCCAGTGCTAGCCTCTCTACACTGGCTTCCTGTCAAAGCAAGGGCTGATTTCAAGGTTTTACTGCTAACCTACAAAGCATTACATGGGTTTGCTCCTACCTATCTCTCTGATTTGGTCCTGCCGTACATACCTACACGTACGCTACGGTCACAAGACGCAGGCCTCCTAATTGTCCCTAGAATTTCTAAGCAAACAGCTGGAGGCAGGGCTTTCTCCTATAGAGCTCCATTTTTATGGAACGGTCTGCCTACCCATGTCAGAGACGCAAACTCGGTCTCAACCTTTAAGTCTTTACTGAAGACTCATCTCTTCAGTGGGTCATATGATTGAGTGTAGTCTGACCCAGGGGTGGGAAGGTGAACGGAAAGGCTCTGGAGCAACGAACCGCCCTTGCTGTCTCTGCCTGGCCGGTTCCCCTCTTTCCACTGGGATTCTCTGCCTCTAACCCTATTACAGGGGCTGAGTCACTGGCTTACTGGGGCTCTCTCATGCCGTCCCTGGGGGGGGGGGGGGGGGGTGCGTCACCTGAGTGGGTTGATTGATTCACTGTTGTGGTCGGTCTGTCTGGGTTGGCGCCCCCCCCCCTTGGGTTGTGCCGTGGCGGAGATCTTTGTGGGCTATACTCAGCCTTGTCTCAGAATGGTAAGTTGGTGGTTGAAGATATCCCTCTAGTGGTGTGGGGGCTGTGCTTTGGCAAAGTGGGTGGGGTTATATCCTTCCTGTTTGGCCCTGTCCGGGGGTGTCCTCAGATGGGGCCACAGTGTCTCCTGACCCCTCCTGTCCCAGCCTCCAGTATTTATGCTGCAGTAGTTTATGTGTCGGGGGGGCTAGGGTCAGTTTGTTATATCTGGAGTATTTCTCCTGTCCTATTCGGTGTCCTGTGTGAATCTAAGTGTGCGTTCTCTAATTCTCTCCTTCTCTCTTTCTTTCTCTCTCTCGGAGGACCTGAGCCCTAGGACCATGCCCCAGGACTACCTGACATGATGACTCCTTGCTGTCCCCAGTCGACCTGGCCATGCTGCTGCTCCAGTTTCAACTGTTCTGCCTTACTATTATTCAACCATGCTGGTCATATTTGAACATCTTGGCCACGTTCTGTTATAATCTCCACCCGGCACAGCCAGAAGAGGACTGGCCACCCCACATATGCTCTCTCTAATTCTCCAATTATTTCTCTCTCTCGGAGGACCTGAGCCCTAGGACCGTGCCCCAGGACTACCTGACATGATGAATCCTTGCTGTCGCCAGTCCACCTGACTGTGCTGCTGCTCCAGTTTCAACTGTTCTGCCTTATTATTATTCGACCATGCTGGTCATTTATGAACATTTGAAATCAAATCAAATCAAATCAAATTGTATTTGTCACATACACATGGTTAGCAGATGTTAAAGCGAGTGTAGCGAAATGCTTGTGCTTCTAGTTCCGACAATGCAGTGATAACCAACAAGTAATCTAACTAACAATATCAAAACTACTGTCTTATACACAGTGTAAGGGGATAAGGAATATGTACATAAGGATATATGAATGAGTGATGGTACAGAGCAGCATACAGTAGATGGTATCGAGTACAGTATATACATATGAGATGAGTGTGTAGACAAAGTAAACAAAGTGGCATAGTTAAAGTGGCTAGTGATACATGTATTACATAAGGATGCAGTCGATGATGTAGAGTACAGTATATACATATGCATATGAGATGAATAATGTAGGGTAAGTAACATTATATAAGGAAGCATTGTTTAAAGTGGCTAGTGATATATTTACATCATTTCCCATCAATTCCCATTATTAAAATGGCTGGAGTTGGGTCAGTGTCAATGACAGTGTGTTGGCAGCAGCCACTCAATGTTAGTGATGGCTGTTTAACAGTCTGATGGCCTTGAGATAGAAGCTGTTTTTCAGTCTCTCGGTCCCAGCTTTGATGCACCTGTACTGACCTCGCCTTCTGGATGATAGCGGGGTGAACAGGCAGTGGTTCGGGTGGTTGATGTCCTTGATGATCTTTATGGCCTTCCTGTAACATCGGGTGGTGTAGGTGTCCTGGAGGGCAGGTAGTTTGCCCCCGGTGATGCGTTGTGCAGTCCTCACTACCCTCTGGAGAGCCTTACGGTTGAGGGCGGAGCAGTTGCCGTACCAGGCGGTGATACAGCCCGCCAGGATGCTCTCGATTGTGCATCTGTAGAAGTTTGTGAGTGCTTTTGGTGACAAGCCGAATTTCTTCAGCCTCCTGAGGTTGAAGAGGCGCTGCTGCGCCTTCTTCACGACGCTGTCAGTGTGAGTGGACCAATTCAGTTTGTCTGTGATGTGTATGCCGAGGAACTTAAAACTAGCTACCCTCTCCACTACTGTTCCATCGATGTGGATAGGGGGGGTGTTCACTCTGCTGTTTCCTGAAGTCCACAATCATCTCCTTAGTTTTGTTGACGTTGAGTGTGAGGTTATTTTCCTGACACCACACTCCGAGGGCCCTCACCTCCTCCCTGTAGGCTGTCTCGTTGTTGATGGTAATCAAGCCTACCACTGTTGTGTCGTCCCGCAAACTTGATGATTGAGTTGGAGGCGTGCGTGGCCACGCAGTCGTGGGTGAACAGGGAGTACAGGAGAGGGCTCAGAACGCACCCTTGTGGGGCCCCCGTGTTGAGGATCAGCGGGGAGGAGATGTTGTTGCCTACCCTCACCACCTGGGGGCGGCCCGTCAGGAAGTCCAGTACCCAGTTGCATTTGAACATCTTGGTCATGTTCTGTTATAATCTCTACCCGGCACAGCCAGAAGAGGACTGGCCACCCCACATAGCCTGGTTCCTCTCTAGGTTTCTTCCTAGGTTTTGGCCTTTCTAGGGAGTTTTTCCTAGCCACTGTGCTTTTACACCTGCATTGTTTGCTGTTTGGGGTTTTAGGCTGGGTTTCTGTACAGCACTTTGAGATATCAGCTGATGTACGAAGGGCTATATAAATAAATTTGATTTGATTTGATTCATTATTTTTTTTTTATCCTGTCCTGGACAAGCTTTAATCAATCAAATGTATTTATAAAGCACTTAATGTTGAGCCCTGCTTCATAGAACCCTTGGTAAATGGTGGTAACTAACCTTTTCTGAGTCAAGATCACTTTCGCAGTCAAAAAGGAAGCCGAGATCTACTGTTAAAATGTAAAACAACTTAACAAAAAAAACTGGTTTGTGTAGTAGGTTAAACACATTATCACAGCATAAAAGGAAAGGGGAATACCGAGTCTGCTGTTCAACTGAAATGTGTCTTCTGCCTTTAACCCAACCCCTCTGAATCAGAGAGATGCGGGGGGGCCATAATAGACATCCACGTCTTCGGCGCCTGGGGAACAGTGGGTTAACTGCATTGCTCAGGGGCAGAACACGGCTTAATGAGATCAATGAGATTACAACCTATTTTCACCGACACAAAAAGACAGCCAAAAGTTTGTTGAATTCCCAATGTGTTATCAAATCAAACTTTAAATGCACTTTAAATATAGTTGGATTTGATACTATTCTTTAACTTTTATTTTTGGATGAGATGGAGATGTGAATTTATTATTAACTTGTAGTTTCCATCTGAAACCCTAGGCACAAAAAGGTGTGGTATATGGCTAATATATCACGACTAAAGGCTGTTCTCTGCACAACGCAACGGGAAGTGCCTGGATACAGCCCTTAGCTGTGGTATATTGGCCATATACCACAAAACCCAGGAGGTTCCTTATTGCTATTATAAACTGATTCCAACATAGTATACTGTCTGAAATACTGTACCACGACATTCATCCAATCAGCATTCAGGGCTCGAACCACCAGGTTTATAATTCTAGTTGAATCCTGGGCAGAATTTAAACAATAGCTGTTGAAACAATAGCTGTTGATGACTTCCCAAATGCTATATAGGCCTAAATAGCATCATTAATGATAAACTGTACGTGGAAGCCCCTTCAAATTAGTGGATTTGGCTATTTCAGCCACACCGTTGCTGACATGTGTATAAAATTGAACACACAGCCATGCAATCTCCATAGACAAAACTTGGGAATAGAATGGCCGTACTGAAGAGCTCAGTGATGTGGCACCGTCATAGGATGCCACTTTCCAACAAGTCAGTTCGTCACATTTCTGCCCTGCTAGAGCTGCCCGGTCAACTGTAAGTGCTGTTATTGTGAAGTGGAAACGTATAGGAGCAACAGCTTCTCAGCCGCAAAGTGGTAGGCAACACAAGCTCACAGAATGGGACCGCGGAGTGCTGAAGCTCATAGCGCGTTAAAATTGTCTGTACTCAATTGAAACACTCACTGCCAAGTTCCAAACTGCCTCTGGAAGCAATGTCGGGAGCTTCATGAAATGGGTTTCCATGGCCACGCAGCCGCACACAAGCCTAAGATCACCATGCGCAATGCCAAGTGTCGGCCAGAGTGGTGTAAAGCTTGGCGCCATTGGACTCTGGAGCAGTGGAAATGCATTCTCTGGAGTGATGAATCACGCTTCACCATCTGACAGCCCAAAGGACAAATCTGAGTTTGGCAGATGCCAGGAGAACGCTACTATCCCAAATGCATAGTACCAACTGTGAAGTTTGGTGAAGGAGGAATAATGGTCGGGGCTATTTTTCATGGTTCGGGCCAGGCCCCTTAGTTCCAGTGAAGGGAAATATTAACACTACAGCATACAATGACATTCTAGATGATGCTGTGCTTCCAACTTTGTGGCAACAGTTTGAGGAAGGCCCTTTCCTGTTTCAGCATGAAAATGCCCCCTGAGCACAAAGCAAGGTCCATACAGAAATGGTTTGTCATGATCGAACTGGAATAACTTGACTGGCATGCACAGAGCCCTGACCTCAACCCCATCGAAACACCTTTGGGATGAATTGGAACGCAGACTGCGAGCGAGGCCTCATCGCCCAACATCAGTGCCAGACCTCACTAATGCTCTTGTGGCTGAATGGAAGCAAGTCCCCGCAGGAAAGTTCCAACATCAAGAGGAAAGCTTCCCAGAAGAGTGGAGGCTGTTAAAGGAGTCAAGGGGGATCAACTCTATATTACTGCCCATGATTTTGGAAGGAGGTGTAGTGTATATGATTGACAAAGTATGGTTACATTTCCATTGCTCTGTTGAACCTACCCTTTGGAATGACTTCGATAGCAATAGCAAGTCTATGAAGTGGAGATTTATCTACAATGATTCTCAAATATCTAAATTCAGGACAGCACATTGGTGAGAGTGACAATTATCAAAGCTAAGCAGGGATGGGCTTGGTTAAAAACCCTGGATAGGAGAATGAAGTGATAGCTGTAGACAGATCAACTCTCCAGTAGGTTCTGCCCAGCCTAGTTTTTTTCTTGATAGTGGATAATAAGTTGGAATCTGACGTTGTTACAAAAGGTACAAATTCAACATACAAGGTTTGTCTATGTTGAAAATTGGTTACCATGGTGACGCAATCCGGTGGCCGACATTTTACCCTCAAAACAGCAGCTGAGTACTTTTTTCAAATCCAATGTATTTTCCACGTATATTCCACGTCACAATACGTTGACAAATTACATCGAAACAACGTTGATTTAACCAGTTTGAGTCCAGTGGGGTCTGTTGAAGAAAACAGTGGTGGAATAATCTTGCCACTGTGCACAGGAACAGGGAGGATTTAGTGGTAGAATAGTGGTTCCTTGACCAGCCCTTTTCTCCTTGGCTATCCTGAGGTAACGCCGTGACTGTTTCCTCAGTCACGGCTACCCGCAGTCAGTCCCCTTTTCCTGCACCGACCTGAACACAGAGGGTGTGTGAAGTGTTCAGATATTCGTGTGTGCCCCAGACAATACCAGCATTTCATCCAGGCACTAGTGCTGAGTGATTAACAGAAATGTCATATTTTTGTCTGTTATTAAACATCTAATAGACTGAAATCGGTTCAATTACTTGAATTCCATTTAGTTTCTTGAGCCCGATGCTCCGTTTCTCTAGAGCGAAATCAAATCAATCACGGGAGAAATCAAGTCAAGAACTATGTGGGACGTTGGGCAGAAGGGAGTTGTATTTTTCATTGAGCAAATATTCAACCTAGTTCAGCGCAGAAACGTGGTATGATAGAGGAATGTACACAACGACAAGAGGGATAGAAACAGTCGTAAAAGTATTCCATATCTACTTTGAAGAAATAGTCAAATGATTCTCAGACAGCTCTGCAGCATACTTAGGCAGGATAGGATGAGTATTTAGCTAATCTCCACACAATACCTCATAACGACAAAGTGAAAACAGGTTTTTAGAAATGTTTGAACATTTTTTTTTTTAAACAGTTACATGTTTTTCCAGAAGTATTCAGACCCTTTGCTAATGAGACTCCATATTGAGTTCAGGTGCATCCTGTTTCCATTGATCATCTTTGAGATACTTCTACAACTTGATTGGGGTCCACCTATGCTAAATTCAATAAATTGGACATGATTTGGAAAGGCACACATTTAGAAGACGCTCTTATTTAGAGCAAATTACATGAACCAGCAAGCTTTCAGTTACTGTCCCAATGCTCTTAACCACTAGGCTACCTGCCCCCTCACACCCACTTACCCCCAACTCTCAGATCTTTGCCTTACCTTCCCACTTCTTATCCTGACCTCACCCCTCTGAAAGAAACATGATTGCCCCTCTCCCTCACCCCTTTCACATACTCAAGGTGCATTTGAGCACTAGAATGTGGCAGGACTAGCAAAGACATAAGGCACTCCCTGTCTGGCTCCCTGGCTGTATGTACTGGCTGGCTGGCTGGATGGCTGTATGTACTGGATGGCTGGCTGGATGTACTGGCTGGATAGTTGGATGTACTGGCTGGCTGGATGGATGGCTGTACTGTCTGGCTGTATGTACTGGCTGGATGGCTGTATGTACTGGCTGGATGGCTGTATGTACTGGCTGGCTGGATGGATGGCTGTATGTACTGGCTGGATGGCTGTATGGCTGGATGGCTGGATGTACTGGCTGGATGGCTGTACTGTCTGGCTGTATGTACTGGCTGGCTGGATGGCTGTATGTACTGGCTGGCTGGCTGGCTGGCTGTATGTACTGGCTGGCTGGCTGGATGTACTGGCTGGCTGTGAAGCATGGTGGTGGCAGCATCATGCTGTGGGGATGTTTTTCAGCGATAGGTACTGGGAGACTAGTCAGGATCGAGGGAAAGATTAACAGAGCAAAGTACATAGAGATCCTTGATGAAAACCTGCTCCAGAGGGCTTAGGACCTCAGACTGGGGCAAAGTCCAACAGGACAATGACCCCAAGCACACAGCCAAGACAAAGCAGGAGTGGCTTCGGGACAAGTCTCTGAATGTCCTTGAGTGGCTCAGCCAGAGTCCGCATTGAACCCGATCGAACATCTCTGAAGAGACCTGAAAATAGCTGTGCAGCAGCACTCCCCATCCAATCTGACAGAGCTTGAGAGGATCTACAGAGAATAATGGGAGAAACTCCCCAAATACAGGAGTGCCAAACTTGTAGTGTCAAACCCGAGAAGGCTTGATTACCAACAACGACGAGACGGCCTACAGGGAGGAGATGACGGCCCTCTGAGTGCGGTGTCAGGAAAATAATCTCACACACAATGTCAACAAAACAAAGGAGATGATCGTGGACTTCAGGATACAGCAGAGGGAGCACCCCCCTATCCACATCGACGGGACAGTAGTGGAGAAGGTGGAAAGTTTTAAGTTCCTTGGCGTACACATCACGGACAAACTGAAATGGTCCACCCACACAGGCAGCCTGGTGAAGAAGGCACACCAGCGCCTCTTCAACCTCAGGAGGCTGAAGAAATTTGGCTTGTCACCGAAAGCACTCACAAACTTTTACAGATGCACAATCGAGAGCATCCTGTCGGGCTGTATCACCGCCTGGTACGGCAACTGCTCCGCCCACAACCATAAGGCTCTCCAGAGGGTAGTGAGGTCTGCACAATGCACACCGGGGGCAAACTACCTGCCCTCCAGGACACCTTCACCACCCGATGTCAAAGGAAGGCCATAAAGATCATCAAGGACAACAACCACCCGAGCCACTGTCTGTACACCCTGCTATCATCCAGAAGGCGAGGTCAGTACAGGTGCATCAAAGCAGGGACCGAGAGACTGAAAAACAGCTTCTATCTCAAGGCCATCAGACTGTTAAACAGCTTCTATCTCAAGGCCATCAGACTGTTAAACAGTCATCACTAACATTGAGTGTCTACTGCCAACATACTGACTCATCTCTAGCTACTTTAATAATGAATAAATGTGTCACTAGCCACTTTAAACAATGCCATTTATATCATGTTTACATACCCTACATTACTCATCTCATATGTATATACTGTACTCTATACCATCTACTGCATCTTGCCTATGCCGTTCGGCCATCACTCATTCATATATTTTTATGTACATATTCTCATTCATTCCTTTACACTTGTGTGTATAAGGTAGTTGTTGTGAAAATGTTAGGTTAGATTACTTGTTAGATATTACTGCATGGTCGGAACTAGAAGCACAAGCATTTCGCTACACTCGCATTAACATCTGCTAACCATGTGTATGTGACAAATAAAATTGGATTTGATTTCATTTGACTCGAGGCTGTAATCGCTGCCAAAGGTGCTTCAACAAAGTACTGAGTAAAGTGTCTAAATACTTATGTAAATGTGATTTCAGTTGTTTTTTGGCTTTTTAATTCTTTATTTTTTTGACTGTTTTTGCTTTGGCATTACGGGGTAGTGTGATTAGATTGATGAGGGAGGAAAACTATTTCATCCATTTTACAATAAGGCTGTAACATAACAACATGTGGAAGAGGTGAAGGGGTCTGAATACTTTCTGAATGCACTGTAGATAGCTTGAGATGGTCTGGCTGACTGCTACTGCCTTAGCGGAGATTAAATTATCTCCGCTAAGGAGACTTAAAGGAATACAAATTATAAAGTAACAAAGTCATATAACACGTTCACATTTTAAAGTGAGAGAAAATATTCAAAAGACCATCATCAGCTCATCCTCAAGGTCAAGGGTGACATTTGGCCTTACAAGTCTCAGGCAGGGCTACCTCATCACCTGAGTGTGAGTTCAAATCACCTCCACGACATCACAAAATAGACGCATTCTAGAATCTGTTATTTTAGCGATTACTCAAAAGAAAGCGAGTGACTGTTCATCTCTAAGGCATTCATAAATAAATAACAAAACATATGACAAAGATATGAAAGAGGATTCTGCAACACTGGGTTTGATGCTGTCTAAGACAAAGGGAGGGTTGAATGAAGACATCTGCATTAGCGCTCCTCCACTAGAACTGAGTGATAGAAAACTGAATTAACTGTATTGTCTGCTGAGTAGGCTACACTGCTGTCTGTATCTGATTTACAACACGGTACATCTCCCATTGATGCAGGATCTCAAGCCCCAGTGGTCCCGGGTTGAAAATAGACCAAGCAATACATTGTGGGAGTCACAAAGGTCAGCGTAACTATCTGGTAACCGCAGACGGTTTTCTGGTCTTAATGTAGCTGTTACGGTTTTCTTCCGTCGAAGGAGAGTCGGACCAAAATGCAGCGTGTTATTTTTGATACATGTTTAATAATGATGAAACACAAACAAAACAAAAACAACAAACGGAATGTGAAAACCTATACAGCCTATCTGGTGACAACTAACACAGAGAAAGGAACAATCACCCACCAAACACTCAAAGAATATGGCTGCCTAAATATGGTTCCCAATCAGAGACAACGAATAATCACCTGCCTCTGATTAAGAACCGCCTCAGGCAACCATAGACTTTCCTAGACAACCCTACTCAGCCACAATCCCAATACCTACTAAAACCCCAATACAAAAACACACCACAAAATAAACCCAATGTCACACCCTGGCCTGACCAAAATAATAAAGAAAACACAAAATACTAAGACCAAGGCGTGACAGTAGCCACATAATGGACTGCAGCCTAAATGAAGAACGTTCATATGCAGAGCCTAAGGGGTTACTATAGCAGAGGAATCAGACAAGCTGACATTCACTGCTGTGTCTGCTGCTGAACATACCCATTAGCTCTGTATAAGGAACTATTGCAGGCAGATCAGGGTTGTGTTAGGTCGGGCATAACATAGCGATTTGAAAATGTTTTCTCCAGTTTGGTGTCTAATGAACACAACCCAGTTAGTAGCTCCCAGTTTGGTGTCTACTGAACACAACCCAGTTAGTAGCTCCCAGTCTGCCTCCGTTACGTGAGGCCATCTAGGGACAACCAACCAATCAAGCCCGTGTCCCTGTGACAGACGAAGCCAGGAATATCACCCTTATACCCCTGCAGCCTGACATACACACACACACACACACACACAACAAGGTGAAGTCACCCAGCTGTCAATCACTCCCCAACTTGGAACCTCTCCTTAGCTGCTTCCAGCCACTTCCTCTTTCAGCATCAAGCTGTGCTAATTGTCCCCCTTAATAACAGGACACCAGGGAGATCGTTAGAAAACACAAAACACAGGACCAGTTAAAAACACAAAGTCATTATTATCTGGCTATGGATGAAACCTGGAACATTCTAGGGATAACTCTGCCACTGAAAAAGACAGTAAGGCTGTTTCAAATTCATTAGCCCCATACACACACACAACAACCAATGTGCGCGAGAACACACATGACCCCGCACACATGCATACACATGTACACACGACACGATAATCAGGCCATTTCATTTTCAACTTGACGTCTGTACATGGCTTGTTTCTATGGTGATACACAAGGACTAACTTTCCAGGGGTTATCATTGGCTCCCCTGTGTTCCATCTATGCAAATGAAGTAAGGCTTGAAAAGGGCCACTTGCAAATGGTCCATTTATTTGAAAAACCTTACCCAGGTCCTCAATTCAAATCCTACTGGTACAATATGCAAAGACACAAATTACACATTCAAACAATCTACATTCATTTGCAATATTGTGTGATTATTTTTGCCTACTTTATATTTATTGTGTCAAACGTATAAAGTATTCTCCTTGGGAAAGTAGCTCCAGTAAAGTCTTAGCCAACCAGAAAGTAGGTGGAATGAGAGAAAGAGCTTAAGTGACATCAACCTTGTTTGTCTCAGGGAAGATCTGTTAGACTCCTTGTATCCTCTCCTCATGGCCAGAGTCACCATTGTCCAGCACCCCTGGAGCCTTGCTCAACCGGCACAGCAACAGATTTTTCACCTTGTCGGCTCTATGATTCAAACCAGCAACCTACCGCCCTCATAACAATAACATGTTACAATAACATGTCCTGGTCTGGCTGGTTGAGCCTCAATCCAATCAGTCACCGAGGCAATCTCTTATTTCTATAACACACAGGGTTCTATTCCAAGGGCCTGGTTAAACTAACCTGCGTGTGTAATAACAATGGTTTATTTATATTTCATCGGGGGCTAAGTTTTTGTCGGCACTGGTTACTTCACCTATGAATCAGGTAAGTGTGTGTGTTCCATCTCACAGGCTGTCTAGATGTGCTAACCACTGAGACGCCACACACTCCCTCTCTGTCTCAGCAACCTTTAAGCACATATTCATATGCACAGCTTAACATGACTGAACCATTATAAATATAGCCTCCGCTCTGCAGCATATGTGTGTGCACAGTGTGTGAGGATTTGACATTGCATTTAATCAGGAAATGTGTAGCTAACTAGGCCACTATGATGAGATGGAAGTGCCGTTATAGTGTGAACTACATTGTAACGTATGTAATCATCATGATTACATTTAACTACCATTGTGTGCTACTATTAGTTCTACTACAAATGTAATACTTTCTACTAATAATGTTAGTATAGTACTACTACTAATAATAGTGTACTACTACTAATAATAATAATAATAATCATACAACTACTAGCAGTGTTTGTGTCTGGTAATGCCAGTGGCCACACCTTCAATGAATCTGTGATAAGGGAGTATTACAGTATATGTGATTAACATCACAGTCTGATGTCCAGTCTTTGACGCAGATGGGAAGCCTTGAAAGAGAGAAAGACATCCCCCTTCTCTGTTTTTCACAACAGGGCGCTTTCTCACACACTCCGGGCAAAGAGTATGTGAAACCCTCTAATAGATAAGCTTGGTGCCCGCTTCCACCATGATGTATTAGATATTGCAAATGAGGCCCACCGTCCAAGTATGAGAGCCAGCTGTAGAGCCGCTTGTACGGAACAGGCTTTTGGAGGGCTAGCCAAAAACTGTTATCATTAACCTGTCTACATTTCACATTTACATTTGTCATTTAGAAGACGCTCTTATTCAGAGCAAATTACATGAGCAATTAATTTTAAGTACCTTGCTCAAGGGCACATTGACACATTTTTCACCGAGTCAGCTCGGGGATATGAACCAGCAATCTTTCAGTTACTGGCCCAATGCTCTTAACCACTAGGCTACCTGCCCCCTCACACCCACTTACCCCCAACTCTCAGATCTTGCCTTAGCTTCCCACTTCTTATCCTGACCTCACCCCTCTGAAAGAAAGATGATTGCCCCTCTCCCTCACCCCTTTCACATACTCAAGGTGCATTTGAGCATTAGAATGTGGCAGGACTAGCAAAGAAATAAGGCACTCCCTGTCTGGCTCCCTGGCTGTATGTACTGGCTGGCTGGCTGGATGGCTGTATGTACTGGCTGGATGGCTGTACTGTCTGGCTGTATGTACTGGTTGGCTGGCTGGATGGTTGTATGTACTGGCTGGCTGGATGGCTGTATGAACTGGCTGGATGGCTGTATGTACTGGCTGGCTGGCTGTATGTACTGGCTGCCTGGATGGCTGTATGTACTGGCTGCCTGGATGGCTGTATGTACTGTCTGGATGGCTGTATGTACTGTCTGGATGGCTGTATGTACTGGCTGGATGGCTGTATGTACTGGCTGGATGGCTGGATGTACTGGCTGGATGGCTGTATATACTGGCTGGATGGCTGTATGTACTGGCTGGATGGCTGTATGTACTGGCTGGCTGGATGGCTGTATGTACTGGCTGGCTGGATGGCTGTATGTACTGGCTGGAGGGCTGTATGTACTGGCTGGATGGATGGATGGCTGTATGTACTGGCTGGATGGCTGGATGTACTGGATGGATGGCTGTACTGGCAGGGTTATACAATTGACAGGATTCAGATGAAAACAGTAACAGATCAGTGCTTTTGTAAAAGTGTCCAAACATGAGGAAATCATAGTTGGCTTTAAAACAGATAAACCTGTTGTTATATTGAGGGACAGGACTGAAAGTGAAGATAGACATGCAGCAAGACTGGTGTGTATAGACCCACCCACACTCACACACACACCCACACACACACATACACACACACACACGGTTGGACCAGCAGGTGTTTTCCTCAGGCTGGTGGGGTGACGGTGGTGGGGTGGTACAACCCACAGATTTACTCTCATTAGCACAAGCTAATGACAATAAGCTAATGGGAGCCATTTGAGTACCTATAGTGCTAATGCTAGCTAGAGTGCTAACGTCCCATGATTTATGGATTTTAGTTAGGCTAAACGATAGCTGACCATGATAAGAAACTAAAACTTTCATGTCCCCGAGGGGGATCTTGTACACACATTTAGCCGTTAGCTTAGCTAGAGCATAGTTTCCACGACCGATTCGTAAAAAATTAAAAATTAAAAATGAATATGAATGTTTATGAACCGGAAATAATGGTTTGAGTCTAAAATTGAATTCAATTTTACAAACAACAAAAGCCAAGATACTTATTTGGGGAACAAAATAAAAAGCAACTCATTTCCACAAACATTTCTTCTCCAGGTCATGGCCTCCTCTTTGACTTAACAAGATGGTCTGTAATTAACTAGAAAGGTTTCAGGGCTTCTGTTAGTGACACTGTCTGAGCTTTGGCCTCACTAACCAACAACAACAACAGCTTCATCCTGCAACCAGTCAGACAGCTTGGTCTAAATCAGTCTAAGCAGCCCTTAATGAGGTTCTCTCTTAATGACAGGCCTTACATCTAGCTCCCTTTCTCTATCTCTCCCTCTCTGTGAAAACAGGCTCTATTACCGTCCTCAGAGGCCGAGACATGGCCGTTAAACGTAAACACCACAGAATTATTATTATTATTATATATATTTTGTAAATGTCTTGAAAGGAGAAGATTCATAAATTGGCTGCCTGCTGTCAGACCTGTTCCAATCAATGACCTGCACCTCTAGAGGCCAGCGCATGGAAACAGCACGGAACCCACAACCATCGCAGATACATTTTTAAACACACCGGCAGCAACATGCTGGGACTGAGATGATGAAAGACTTGCAGTGATCTTCTCTTCTTTCTATCTCCCCATCCATCCTTTGTCCAATTAAATGTCAAAACTAGAAGAGACCTGGTTAGTACGATCAGATCAATGTGGAGTTTCATCTTCAATGGACGGAGAGAGAACATTGAGAATTTTGTGATCGACACAGAGCATTGTGTTTGTCTTGATGTGTTGTCCTGTTTGGTGTAACTGAGGAGCCAGTTAGATTTGGGCTTCCTCTATATTTTTAATATCTGAAGAAAAAAAACAGCCAGTCGGTGCTCTCGTGTCCACAAGAACTTGCTTTGTTTCAAATAGCCATCTGCTCACCAGTAGTTCATTCATTAGCAAAATGAATGTGAATTACTTCAGGTTCAACCAACCAAACATTCATTCAGTAATTCAATGAGTCACAGCTACTCCAGGTGACAGTCTTACCAGGCAAAAGCAGCTGTGTGAGTGAAGACACAAGGAGAGCACTTAAGTCCTGTTTACTTACCCACCCAGCAGACTCTATTACCCAGGTTACAACAGCCATGTCAGAAAGCATCCAGTGGATGAAGTAGAGGGATGTGGTGCTGGTTGGAATTGCCTGAATTGCCTGAATTGCCTGTATTGCCTGAATTGCCTGTATTGCCTGAATTGCCTGTATTGCCTGAATTGCCTGAATTGCCTGTATTGCCTGAATTGCCTGTATTGCCTGAATTGCCTGTATTGCCTGAATTGCCTGTATTGCCTGTATTGCCTGAATTGCCTGTATTGCCTGAATTGCCTGTATTGCCTGTATTGCCTGAATTGCCTGTATTGCCTGTATTGCCTGAATTGCCTGTATTGCCTGTATTGCCTGTATTGCCTGAATTGCCTGTATTGCCTGTATTGCCTGAATTGCCTGTATTGCCTGTATTGCCTGAATTGCCTGAATTGCCTGAATTGCCTGAATTGCCTGTATTGCCTGAATTGCCTGAATTGCCTGAATTGCCTGAATTGCCTGTATTGCCTGAATTGCCTGTATTGCCTGAATTGCATGTATTGCCTGAATTGCCTGTATTGCCTGTATTGCCTGAATTGCCTGAATTGCCTGTATTGCCTGAATTGCCTGTATTGCCTGAATTGCCTGTATTGCCTGAATTGCCTGAATTGCCTGTATTGCCTGAATTGCCTGTATTGCCTGAATTGCCTGTATTGCCTGTATTGCCTGAATTGCCTGAATTGCCTGTATTGCCTGAATTGCCTGTATTGCCTGAATTGCCTGAATTGCCTGTATTGCCTGAATTGCCTGTATTGCCTGAATTGCCTGTATTGCCTGTATTGCCTGAATTGCCTGAATTGCCTGTATTGCCTGAATTGCCTGTATTGCCTGTATTGCCTGAATTGCCTGTATTGCCTGAATTGCCTGTATTGCCTGTATTGCCTGAATTGCCTGTATTGCCTGTATTGCCTGAATTGCCTGTATTGCCTGAATTGCCTGTATTGCCTGAATTGCCTGAATTGCCTGAATTGCCTGTATTGCCTGTATTGCCTGAATTGCCTGAATTGCCTGAATTGCCTGAATTGCCTGAATTGCCTGTATTGCCTGAATTGCCTGAATTGCCTGTATTGCCTGAATTGCCTGTATTGCCTGAATTGCCTGTATTGCCTGAATTGCCTGTATTGCCTGTATTGCCTCTCACTCACTCTATCCCTTTCCATCTCTCTCCTCCTCCCCCCACATCTCTCTCCTCCTCCTCCCCCCACACCTCTCTCCATCTCACTCACTCTATCCCTTTCCATCTCTCTCCTCCTCCTCCCCCCACATCTCTCTCCTCCTCCTCCCCCACACCTCTCTCCATCTCACTCACTCTATCCCTCTCCATCTCTCTCCTCCTCCTCCTCCCCCCACATCTCTCTCTCTCCTCCTCCTCCCCCACACCTCTCTCCATCTCACTCACTCTATCCCTCTCCATCTCTCTCCTCCTCCTCCCCCACACCTCTCTCCATCTCACTCACTCTATCCCTCTCCATCTCTCTCCTCCTCCTCCCCCACACCTCTCTCCATCTCACTCACTCTATCCCTTTCCATCTCTCTCCTCCTCCTCCCCCCACATCTCTCTCCTCCTCCTCCCCCACACCTCTCTCCATCTCACTCACTCTATCCCTCTCCATCTCTCTCCTCCTCCTCCCCCACACCTCTCTCCATCTCACTCACTCTATCCCTTTCCATCTCTCTCCTCCTCCTCCCCCCACATCTCTCTCCTCCTCCTCCCCCACACCTCTCTCCATCTCACTCACTCTATCCCTCTCCATCTCTCTCCTCCTCCTCCCCCCACACCTCTCTCCATCTCACTCACTCTATCCCTCTCCATCTCTCTCCTCCTCCTCCCCCACACCTCTCTCCATCTCACTCACTCTATCCCTCTCCATCTCTCTCCTCCTCCCCCACACCTCTCTCCATCTCACTCACTCTATCCCTTTCCATCTCTCTCCTCCTCCTCCCCCCACATCTCTCTCCTCCCCCTCCCCCCACACCTCTCTCCATCTCACTCACTCTATCCCTCTCCATCTCTCTCCTCCTCCTCCCCCCACATCTCTCTCCTCCTCCTCCCCCCACATCTCTCTCCTCCTCCTCCCCCCCACACCTCTCTCCATCTCACTCACTCTATCCCTCTCCATCTCTCTCCTCCTCCTCCCCCCACACCTCTCTCCATCTCACTCACTCTATCCCTCTCCATCTCTCTCCTCCTCCTCCCCCACACCTCTCTCCATCTCACTCACTCTATCCCTTTCCATCTCTCTCCTCCTCCTCCCCCCACATCTCTCTCCTCCTCCTCCCCCCACACCTCTCTCCATCTCACTCACTCTATCCCTCTCCATCTCTCTCCTCCTCCTCCCCCCACACCTCTCTCCATCTCACTCACTCTATCCCTCTCCATCTCTCTCCTCCTCCTCCCCCACACCTCTCTCCATCTCACTCACTCTATCCCTCTCCATCTCTCTCCTCCTCCCCCACACCTCTCTCCATCTCACTCACTCTATCCCTCTCCATCTCTCTCCTCCTCCTCCCCCACATCTCTCTCCTCCTCCTCCCCCCACACCTCTCTCCATCTCACTCACTCTATCCCTCTCCATCTCTCTCCTCCTCCTCCCCCACATCTCTCTCCTCCTCCTCCCCCCACATCTCTCTCCTCCTCCTCCCCCCACACCTCTCTCCATCTCTCTCTCTGATGGATTTGATACATAGGACCATAGCTGTTGATACATTAGAACTGACACATGCAGGGCCTTGGAAGCGTATGCATTGAATTGTTATCAGCAGTTTGAGAATATACAGTAGTTGGTGTCGAGGGAATTTACAGAGAGTGGATAAAACATTAACACCGTTCTAATATTGAGTTGGATTCACCTGGTCAGTCTATGTCATGTACATTTTATTTAACTAGGCAAGTCAGTTAAGAACAAATCCTTATTTACAATAGACGGCCTACACTGGCCTAATCCAGACGACGCTGGGCCAATTGTGTGCCACCCTATGTGACTCCAAATCACAGCCGGTTGTGATACAGCCTGGAATCGAACCAGGGTGTCTGTAGTGCCTTAGACCGCTGCGCCACTCATGAGCCCCAAGAGCAGATGTCCCTACACTTTGTCTTATTTATGACTGATAGGATTGAGAAGATTGCTCTGACAAATATACAAATATACATATATTGTAAAATATACAATAAATATGTGCTCAGATAAAGAGAAAAAAACAAGGTACAAATAGTATAAGAGAATGTTGTGAACTTCCTCTTTAAAGGGATATAAGACTATGTTGTGTCTTAGTGTCTAACCAAGTGTTGATAATGTACTGTACAGCTAAGCCAGTCATCAGAACAAAATTGAATCAGAGTCTTGCCCTTGGTCTGAGAAGAGCACTCAGGCTTACAAAATATTTTTAATTCAAGGCTCATTTATTAATTTTAAATCTCCCACCAGGGAAAATAAATCTGTTTTCTTCAGACAGAATCTGCATGTTTTCCCCGACAGTGAAACAAAAAAAGCACAAGAAAAGAAAAAGAATAGAGAGAACAGATTGGGTATTTCCTGGGGCAGAGTACATCCCAAATGGTACCCTATTCCTTTAGTACAAAAGTAGTGCAATATACAGGGAATAGGGTGCCATTTGTGATGCACACTGCCCCAGGAAATACTCTGCTCCTCTCCATTCTGCCCCAGGAGAGGAGCGAGGCAGAGAACAGAGAAGACTGATGCTTCAGCTAACAATTCATTAAGGGTCGGATAGCAGATGAAGCCTCTAAGCCAGACGTCGGAGGCTACCGTTGGGGCCATTTCATTTTACATCTCGTCTTGTCCATCCAAAACACACAGAGAATCCCTGCAATTATGCCAGACGGAGGTCATTGCCTTCAGTGGCGAGACGATGGACCGTATTCCACAGCTTTAAGGCGCCATGTTATGGCCAGTGTAAACCTGGCCACTGGAGAGGCTGCAGGGAGACTCCTGAGAGAGAGAGAGAGGGCTGGCTAGGTGGGCCGGGAGGGATTGCACCATATTTGAGGAGTTTCCATCCAGAGACACATGCAGGAGCAACCACATGCGCGAATGGGGGCACACACACACTGAGGAAGATCCCCTCTTCCTCCTACAGAGCCCCGGCAGCCACATTTGTTTATGTCACAAACAGAGAACAGGGCTCTGGTGGGGTTTCTGCTGTGGGAGCTAGCTTTTTGTTGTTGTGGGAGCTAGCTTTTTGTTGTTGTGGGAGCTAGCTTTTTGTTGTTGTGGGAGCTAGCTTTTTGTTGTTGTGGGAGCTAGCTTTTTGTTGTTGTGGGAGCTAGTTTGGACTGGGCTGAACCGACAATGCATTCTGGGATTGCCTGGATGTCTGCGGGGGGTGGACGAGACATGACATGGTGTCCGGGGAGAGGGGGTGTGAGGGGGGATTCACCGCCCCCGGAGTCAGCACTACAACACACAAGGCTCAGCTCAGTCTGCCTTGTTACAGTGGGGCTCAACATCTGAATCAGCTCTCCTCTCCTCCACTGAATCAGCTCTCCTCTCCTCTCCTCCACCGAATCAGCTCTCCTCTCCTCCACTGAATCAGCTCTCCTCTCCTCCACTGAATCAGCTCTCCTCTCCTCCACTGAATCAGCTCTCCTCTCCTCTCCTCCACTGAATCAGCTCTCCTCTCCTCTCCTCCACTGAATCAGCTCTCCTCTCCTCTCCTCCACTGAATCAGCTCTCCTCTCCTCTCCTCCACTGAATCAGCTCTCCTCTCCTCCACTGAATCAGCTCTCCTCTCCTCTCCTCCACTGAATCAGCTCTCCTCTCCTCTCCTCCACTGAATTAGCTCTCCTCTCCTCTCCTCCACTGAATCAGCTCTCCTCTCCTCCACTGAATCAGTTCTCCTCTCCTCCACTGAATCAGCTCTCCTCTCCTCCACTGAATCAGCTCTCCTCTCCTCCACTGAATCAGCTCTCCTCTCCTCCACTGAATCAGCTCTCCTCTCCTCCACTGAATCAGCTCTCCTCTCCTCCACTGAATCAGCTCTCCTCTCCTCCACTGAATCAGCTCTCCTCTCCTCCACTGAATCAGCTCTCCTCTCCTCCACCGAATCAGCTCTCCTCTCCTCCACCGAATCAGCTCTCCTCTCCTCCACCGAATCAGCTCTCCTCTCCTCCACCGAATCAGCTCTCCTCTCCTCTCCTCCACCGAATCAGCTCTCCTCTCCTCCACTGAATCAGCTCTCAGAGCCATAAGGCTCCGGTCAAAAGGAGTGCACTATATATGGGAATAGGGTGCCATTTGGAAAGCATGCACTGCTGTGAAACATATGGACAAAGAGGCACAATCACGTTGCTGTAAGGCTGAAGCTAAATCTTTCTGGACACAATTCTCTGAGTGTTTACGGGGCACAACATCAAAGCTTTATAATGCCTCTTTATAATGCTTTAATAATATAGTCATAGCAGCTTTATAATGCTTTAATAATATAGTCACAGCAGCTTTATAATGCCTCTTTATAATGCTTTAATAATATAGTCATAGCAGCTTTATAATGCCTCTTTATAATGCTTTAATAATATAGTCACAGCAGCTTTATAATGCTTCTTCATAATGCTTCAATAATATAGTCACAGCAGCTTTATAATGCTTTAATAATATAGTCACAGCAGCTTTATAATGTTTTAATAATATAGTCACAGCAGCTTTATAATGCCTCTTCATAATGCTTTAATAATATAGTCACAGCAGCTTTATAATGCTTTAATAATATAGTCACAGCAGCTTTATAATGCTTTAATAATATAGTCACAGCAGCTTTATAATGCCTCTTCATAATGCTTGAATAATATAGTCACAGGGGCTTTATAATGCCTCTTCATAATGCTTTAATAATATAGTCACAGCAGCTTTATAATGCCTGTTCATAATGCTTTAATAATATAGTCACAGCAGCTTTATAATGCTTTAATAATAGTCACAGCAGCTTTATAATGCCTCTTCATAATGCTTTAATAATATAGTCATAGCAGCTTTATAATGGTTTGATAATATAGTCACAGCAGCTTTATAATGTTTAATAATATAGTCACAGCAGCTTTATAATGCTTTAATAATATAATTATTATTATAGTCACAGCAGCTTTATAATGCTTTAATAATATAGTCACAGCAGCTTTATAATGCTTAAATAATATAGTCACAGCAGCTTTATAATGCCTCTTCATAATGCTTTAATAATATAGTCACAGCAGCTTTATAATGCTTTAATAATATAGTCACAGCAGCTTTATAATGCTTTAATAATATAATTATTATTATAGTCACAGCAGCTTTATAATGCTTTAATAATATAGTCACAGCAGCTTTATAATGCTTTAATAATATAGTCACAGCAGCTTTATAATGCTTAAATAATATAGCCACAGCAGCTTTATAATGCCTCTTCATAATGCTTTAATAATATAGTCACAGCAGCTTTATAATGCCTCTTCATAATGTTTTAATAATATAGTCACAGCAGCTTTATAATGCTTTAATAATATAGTCACAGCAGCTTTATAATGCCTCTTCATAATGCTTTAATAATATAGTCACAGGAGCTTTATAATGCTTTAATAATATAGTCACAGCAGCTTTATAATGCTTTAATAATATAGTCACAGCAGCTTTATAATGCCTCTTCATAATGCTTTAATAATATAGTCACAGCAGCTTTATAATGCCTCTTTATAATGCTTTAATAATATAGTCACAGCAGCTTTATAATGCCTCTTCATAATGCTTTAATAATAGTCACAGCAGCTTTATAATGCTTTAATAATATAGTCACAGCAGCTTTATAATGCTTTAATAATTTAGTCACAGCAGCTTTATACTGCTTTAATAATATAGTGACAGCAGCTTTATAATGCTTCTTCATAATGTTTTAATAATAGTCACAGCAGCTTTATAATGCCTCTTCATAATGCTTTAATAATATAGTCACAGCAGATTTATAATGCTTCTTCATAATGCTTCAATAATATAGTCACAGCAGCTTTATAATGCTTTAATAATATAGTCACAGCAGCTTTATAATGCCTCTTTATAATGCTTTAATAATAGTCACAGCAGCTTTATAATGCTTTAATAATATAGTCACAGCAGCTTTATAATGCCTCTTCATAATGCTTTAATAATATAGTCACAGCAGCTTTATAATGCTTTAATAATATAGTCACAGCAGCTTTATAATGCTTTAATAATATAGTCACAGCAGCTTTATAATGCCTCTTCATAATGCTTTAATAATATAGTCACAGGAGCTTTATAATGCCTCTTCATAATGCTTTAATAATATAGTCACAGCAGCTTTATAATGCCTCTTCATAATGCTTTAATAATATAGTCACAGCAGCTTTATAATGCCTCTTCATAATGCTTTAATAATATAGTCACAGCAGCTTTATAATGCTTTAATAATAGTCACAGCAGCTTTATAATGCCTCTTCATAATGCTTTAATAATATAGTCATAGCAGCTTTATAATGCCTCTTTATAATGCTTTAATAATATAGTCACAGCAGCTTTATAATGCCTCTTCATAATGCTTTAATAATAGTCACAGCAGCTTTATAATGCTTTAATAATATAGTCACAGCAGCTTTATAATGCTTTAATAATTTAGTTACAGCAGCTTTATACTGCTTTAATAATATAGTCACAGCAGCTTTATAATGCTTCTTCATAATGTTTTAATAATAGTCACAGCAGCTTTATAATGCCTCTTCATAATGCTTTAATAATATAGTCACAGCAGCTTTATAATGCTTCTTCATAATGCTTCAATAATATAGTCACAGCAGCTTTATAATGCTTTAATAATATAGTCACAGCAGCTTTATAATGCCTCTTTATAATGCTTTAATAATAGTCACAGCAGCTTTATAATGCTTTAATAATATAGTCACAGCAGCTTTATAATGCCTCTTCATAATGCTTTAATAATATAGTCACAGCAGCTTTATAATGCTTTAATAATATAGTCACAGCAGCTTTATAATGCTTTAATAATATAGTCACAGCAGCTTTATAATGCCTCTTCATAATGCTTTAATAATATAGTCACAGGGGCTTTATAATGCCTCTTCATAATGCTTTAATAATATAGTCACAGCAGCTTTATAATGCCTCTTCATAATGCTTTAATAATATAGTCACAGCAGCTTTATAATGCCTCTTCATAATGCTTTAATAATATAGTCACAGCAGCTTTATAATGCTTTAATAATAGTCACAGCAGCTTTATAATGCCTCTTCATAATGCTTTAATAATATAGTCATAGCAGCTTTATAATGCTTTGATAATATAGTCACAGCAGCTTTATAATGCTTTAATAATATAGTCACAGCAGCTTTATAATGCTTTAATAATATAGTCACAGCAGCTTTATAATGCTTTAATAATATAGTCACAGCAGCTTTATAATGCTTTAATAATATAGTCACAGCAGCTTTATAATGCTTAAATAATATAGTCACAGCAGCTTTATAATGCCTCTTCATAATGCTTTAATAATATAGTCACAGCAGCTTTATAATGCTTTAATAATATAGTCACAGCAGCTTTATAATGCTTCTTCATAATGCTTTAATAATATAGTCACAGCAGCTTTATAATGCATCTTTATAATGCTTTAATAATATAGTCACAGCAGCTTTATAATGCCTCTTAATAATGCTTTAATAATATAGTCACAGCAGCTTTATAATGCCTCTTCATAATGCTTTAATAATAGTCACAGCAGCTTTATAATGCTTTAATAATATAGTCACAGCAGCTTTATAATGCCTCTTCATAATGCTTTAATAATATAGTCACAGCAGCTTTATAATGCCTCTTCATAATGCTTTAATAATATAGTCACAGCAGCTTTATAATGCTTTAATAATAGTCACAGCAGCTTTATAATGCCTCTTCATAATGCTTTAATAATATAGTCATAGCAGCTTTATAATGCTTTGATAATATAGTCACAGCAGCTTTATAATGCTATTGTAAAGTGACTGTTCCACTGGATGTCATAAGGTGAATGCACCAATTTGTAAGTCGCTCTGGATAAGAGCATCTGCTAAATGACTTAAATGTAAATGTAAATGTAATATTATAGTCACAGCAGCTTTATAATGCCTCTTCATAATGCTTTAATAATATAGTCACAGCAGCTTTATAATGCTTTAATAATATAGTCACAGCAGCTTTATAATGCCTCTTCATAATGCTTTAATAATATAGTCACAGCAGCTTTATAATGCTTTAATAATATAGTCACAGCAGCTTTATAATGCTTTAATAATATAGTCACAGCAGCTTTATAATGCCTCTTCATAATGCTTTAATAATATAGTCACAGGGGCTTTATAATGCCTCTTCATAATGCTTTAATAATATAGTCACAGCAGCTTTATAATGCCTCTTCATAATGCTTTAATAATATAGTCACAGCAGCTTTATAATGCCTCTTCATAATGCTTTAATAATATAGTCACAGCAGCTTTATAATGCTTTAATAATAGTCACAGCAGCTTTATAATGCCTCTTCATAATGCTTTAATAATATAGTCATAGCAGCTTTATAATGCTTTGATAATATAGTCACAGCAGCTTTATAATGCTTTAATAATATAGTCACAGCAGCTTTATAATGCTTTAATAATATAGTCACAGCAGCTTTATAATGCTTTAATAATATAGTCACAGCAGCTTTATAATGCTTTAATAATATAGTCACAGCAGCTTTATAATGCTTAAATAATATAGTCACAGCAGCTTTATAATGCCTCTTCATAATGCTTTAATAATATAGTCACAGCAGCTTTATAATGCTTTAATAATATAGTCACAGCAGCTTTATAATGCTTCTTCATAATGCTTTAATAATATAGTCACAGCAGCTTTATAATGCATCTTTATAATGCTTTAATAATATAGTCACAGCAGCTTTATAATGCCTCTTAATAATGCTTTAATAATATAGTCACAGCAGCTTTATAATGCCTCTTCATAATGCTTTAATAATAGTCACAGCAGCTTTATAATGCTTTAATAATATAGTCACAGCAGCTTTATAATGCCTCTTCATAATGCTTTAATAATATAGTCACAGCAGCTTTATAATGCCTCTTCATAATGCTTTAATAATATAGTCACAGCAGCTTTATAATGCTTTAATAATAGTCACAGCAGCTTTATAATGCCTCTTCATAATGCTTTAATAATATAGTCATAGCAGCTTTATAATGCTTTGATAATATAGTCACAGCAGCTTTATAATGCTATTGTAAAGTGACTGTTCCACTGGATGTCATAAGGTGAATGCACCAATTTGTAAGTCGCTCTGGATAAGAGCATCTGCTAAATGACTTAAATGTAAATGTAAATGTAATATTATAGTCACAGCAGCTTTATAATGCTTTAATAATATAGTCACAGCAGCTTTATAATGCTTTAATAATATAGTCACAGCAGCTTTATAATGCTTTAATAATATAGTCACAGCAGCTTTATAATGCTTTAACAATATAGTCACAGCAGCTTTATAATGGTTCTTCATAATGCTTCAATAATATAGTCACAGCAGCTTTATAATGCTTTAATAATATAGTCACAGCAGCTTTATAATGCTTAAATAATATAGTCACAGCAGCTTTATAATGCTTTAATAATATAGTCACAGCAGCTTTATAATGCCTCTTCATAATGCTTTAATAATATAGTCATAGCAGCTTTATAATGCTTTGATAATATAGTCACAGCAGCTTTATAATGCCTCTTCATAATGCTTTAATAATATAGTCACAGCAGCTTTATAATGCTTTAATAATATAGTCACAGCAGCTTTATAATGCCTCTTCATAATGCTTTAATAATATAGTCACAGCAGCTTTATAATGCCTCTTCATAATGCTTTAATAATATAGTCACAGCAGCTTTATAATGCTTTAATAATATAGTCACAGCAGCTTTATAATGCCTCTTCGTAATGATTTAATAATATAGTCATAGCAGCTTTATAATGCTTTGATAATATAGTCACAGCAGCTTTATAATGCTTTAATAATATAGTCACAGCAGCTTTATAATGCTTTAATAATATAGTCACAGCAGCTTTATAATGCTTTAATAATATAGTCACAGCAGCTTTATAATGCTTTAATAATATAGTCACAGCAGCTTTATAATGCTTTAATAATATAGTCACAGCAGCTTTATAATGCTTAAATAATATAGTCACAGCAGCTTTATAATGCCTCTTCATAATGCTTTAATTATATAGTCACAGCAGCTTTATAATGCCTCTTTATAATGCTTTAATAATATAGTCACAGCAGCTTTATAATGCCTCTTCATAATGCTTTAATAATATAGTCACAGCAGCTTTATAATGCTTTAATAATATAGTCACAGCAGCTTTATAATGCCTCTTCATAATGCTTTAATAATATAGTCACAGCAGCTTTATAATGCTTTAATAATATAGTCACAGCAGCTTTATAATGCCTCTTCATAATGCTTTAATAATATAGTCACAGCAGCTTTATAATGCCTCTTCATAATGCTTTAATAATATAGTCACAGCAGCTTTATAATGCTTTAATAAGTCACAGCAGCTTTATAATGCCTCTTCATAATGATTTAATAATATAGTCATAGCAGCTTTATAATGCTTTGATAATATAGTCACAGCAGCTTTATAATGCTTTAATAATATAGTCACAGCAGCTTTATAATGCTTTAATAATATAGTCACAGCAGCTTTATAATGCTTTAATAATATAGTCACAGCAGCTTTATAATGCTTTAATAATATAGTCACAGCAGCTTTATAATGCTTTAATAATATAGTCACAGCAGCTTTATAATGCCTCTTCATAATGCTTTAATTATATAGTCACAGCAGCTTTATAATGCCTCTTTATAATGCTTTAATAATATAATCACAGCAGCTTTATAATGCTTTAATAATATAGTCACAGCAGCTTTATAATGCCTCTTCATAATGCTTTAATAATATAGTCACAGCAGCTTTATAATGCCTCTTTATAATGCTTTAATAATATAGTCACAGCAGCTTTATAATGCCTCTTCATAATGCTTTAATAATATAGTCACAGCAGCTTTATAATGCTTTAATAATATAGTCACAGCAGCTTTATAATGCCTCTTCATAATGCTTTAATAATATAGTCACAGCAGCTTTATAATGCTTCTTCATAATGTTTTAATAATAGTCACAGCAGCTTTATAATGCCTCTTCATAATGCTTTAATAATATAGTCACAGCAGCTTTATAATGCTTTAATAATATAGTCACAGCAGCTTTATAATGCTTCTTCTTAATGCTTCAATAATATAGTCACAGCAGCTTTATAATGCTTTAATAATATAGTCACAGCAGCTTTATAATGCTTTAATAATATAGTCACAGCAGCTTTATAATGCTTCTTCATAATGCTTTAATAATATAGTCACAGCAGCTTTATAATGCCTCTTCATAATGCTTTAATAATATAGTCACAGCTGCTTCATAATGCTTTAATAATATAGTCACAGCAGCTTTATAATGCTTCTTCATAATGCTTCAATAATATAGTCACAGCACCTTTATAATGCTTTAATAATATAGTCACAGCAGCTTTATAATGCTTCTTCATAATGTTTTAATAATAGTCACAGCAGCTTTATAATGCCTCTTCATAATGCTTTAATAATATAGTCACAGCAGCTTTATAATGCTTTAATAATATAGTCACAGCAGCTTTATAATGCTTCTTCTTAATGCTTCAATAATATAGTCACAGCAGCTTTATAATGCTTTAATAATATAGTCACAGCAGCTTTATAATGCTTTAATAATATAGTCACAGCAGCTTTATAATGCTTTAATAATATAGTCACAGCAGCTTTATAATGCTTAAATAATATAGTCACAGCAGCTTTATAATGCCTCTTCATAATGCTTTAATAATATAGTCACAGCAGCTTTATAATGCTTTAATAATAGTCACAGCAGCTATATAATGCCTCTTTATAATGCTTTAATAATATAGTCACAGCAGCTTTATAATGCTTTAATAATATAATCACAGCAGCTTTATAATGCTTTAATAATATAGTCACAGCAGCTTTATAATGCCTCTTCATAATGCTTTAATAATATAGTCACAGCAGCTTTATAATGCTTTAATAATATAGTCACAGCAGCTTTATAATGCCTCTTCATAATGCTTTAATAATATAGTCACAGCTGCTTCATAATGCTTTAATAATATAGTCACAGCAGCTTTATAATGCTTCTTCATAATGCTTCAATAATATAGTCACAGCAGCTTTATAATGCTTTAATAATATAGTCACAGCAGCTTTATAATGCCTCTTCATAATGCTTTAATAATATAGTCACAGCAGCTTTATAATGCCTCTTTATAATGCTTTAATAATAGTCACAGCAGCTTTATAATGCTTTAATAATATAGTCACAGCAGCTTTATAATGCTTTAATAATATAGTCACAGCAGCTTTATAATGCTTTAATAATATAGTCACAGCAGCTTTATAATGCTTTAATAATATAATTATTATTATAGTCACAGCAGCTTTATAATGCTTTAATAATATAGTCACATCAGCTTTATAATGCTTTAATAATATAGTCACAGCAGCTTTATAATGCTTTAATAATATAGTCACAGCAGCTTTATAATGCCTCTTTATAATGCTTTAATAATAGTCACAGCAGCTTTATAATGCTTTAATAATATAGTCACAGCAGCTTTATAATGCCTCTTCATAATGCTTTAATAATATAGTCACAGCAGCTTTATAATGCTTTAATAATATAGTCACAGCAGCTTTATAATGCCTCTTCATAATGCTTTAATAATATAGTCACAGGGGCTTTATAATGCCTCTTCATAATGCTTTAATAATATAGTCACAGCAGCTTTATAATGCCTCTTCATAATGCTTTAATAATATAGTCACAGAAGCTTTATAATGCCTCTTCATAATGCTTTAATAATATAGTCACAGCAGCTTAATAATGCTTTAATAATATAGTCACAGCAGCTTTATAATGCCTCTTCATAATGCTTTAATAATATAGTCACAGCAGCTTTATAATGCTTTAATAATAGTCACAGCAGCTTTATAATGCTTATTCATAATGCTTTAATAATAGTCACAGCTGCTTCATAATGCTTTAAAAACAGTCACAGCAGCTTTTGCATAGTGCTTGGGTTATATACACAATCACCGAAATAGAAGTATTATAAGCATGCTTATAATGCAGTATGTAGAGAATTACTGTGGTCACTCTGCAGACAGAAAACAGCTGAGTTTTAGGAAGTACCCCTCACTCCATGTGGAGGACAGCAGATTCCTGGTCATGGTTTCTATATGAGATCAAACCGGTGTTTCAGTAAAACACATAGATCACCTTTTACAGCGTGTCCCTGTTAAATGTGCTGAAAATATTACTATGATCTCCAGCACCTGGTCAAACTTGGTCTCTAGCCCTGCCCAGGCACAACCTGGTCTCTAGCCCTGCCCAGGCACAACCTGGGCCCTGCCCAGGCACCAGCTGGTCTCAAGCCCTGCCCAGGCACAACCTGGTCTCTAGCCCTGCCCATGCACAACCTGGTCTCTAGCCCTGCCCAGGCACAACCTGGTCTCTAGCCCTGCCCAGGCACAACCTGGTCTCTAGCCCTGCCCAGGCACAACCTGGTCTCTAGCCCTGCCCAGGCACAACCTGGTCTCTAGCCCTGCCCAGGCACAACCTGGTCTCTAGCCCAGCCCAGGCACAACCTGGTCTCTAGCCCTGCCCAGGCACAACCTGGTCTCTAGCCCTGCCCAGGCACAACCTGGTCTCTAGCCCTGCCCAGGCACAACCTGGTCTCTAGCCCTGCCCAGGCACAACCTGGTCTCTAGCCCTGCCCAGGCACAACCTGGTCTCTAGCCCTGCCCAGGCACAACCTGGTCTCTAGCCCTGCCCAGGCACAACCTGGTCTCTAGCCCTGCCCAGGCACAACCTGGTCTCTAGCCCTGCCCAGGCACAACCTGGTCTCTAGCCCTGCCCAGGCACAACCTGGTCTCTCGCCCTGCCCAGGCACAACCTGGTCTCTCGCCCTGCCCAGGCACAACCTGCTCTCTAGCCCTGCCCAGGCACAACCTGCTCTCTCGCCCTGCCCAGGCACAACCTGGTCTCTCGCCCTGCCCAGGCACAACCTGCTCTCTCGCCCTGCCCAGGCACAACCTGCTCTCTCGCCCTGCCCAGGCACAACCTGCTCTCTCGCCCTGCCCAGGCACAACCTGGTCTTTATGTCTAGAGCCATTATAATGTGTATTTGTCTCCACCTGCTCTTGTGTTTTGTGTGGGGTTTATTGTACCTTTTCTTGCCCTGCCCAGCCTCGGTTGGTTTCCAGACCTAAATCTAGTAGACCTCCAGTAATCTAGAAGTCTTTAACCCTATGCTGGTGGCAGCTAAGTAACCTCCAGTAATCTAGAAGCCTGTAGCCCTATGTTGGTGGCAGCTAAGCAAGCTCCAGTAATCTAGAAGCCTTTAGCCCTATGCTGGTGGTAGCTAAGTAACCTCCAGTAATCTAGAAGCCTTTAGCCCTATGCTGGTGGCAGCTAAGTAACCTCCAGTAATCTAGACGCCTTCAGCCCTATGCTGGTGGCAGCTAAGTAACCTCCAGTATTCTAGAAGTTTTCAGCCTTTTGCTGGTGGCAGCTAAGCAACCTCCAGTAATCTAGAAGCCTTTAGCCCTATGTTGGTGGCAGCTAAGTAACCTCCGGTAATCTAGAAGTTTTCAGCCCTTTGCTTGTGGCAGCTAAGTAACCTCCAGTAATCTAGAAGCCTTTAGCCCTATGTTGGTGGCAGCTAAGTAACCTCCAGTAATCTAGAAGCCTTCAGGCCTATGTTGGTGGCAGTTAAGTAACCTCCAGTAATCTAGAAGCCTTTAGCCCTATGTTGGTGGCAGCTAAGTAACCTCCAGTAATCTAGAAGCCTTTAGCCCTATGTTGGTGGCAGCTAAGTAACCTCCAGTAATCTAGAAGCCTTCAGGCCTATGTTGGTGGCAGCTAAGTAACCTCCAGTAATCTAGAAGCCTTTAGCCCTATGTTGGTGGCAGCTAAGTAACCTCCAGTAATCTAGAAGTTTTCAGACCTTTGCTGGTGGCAGCTCAGTAACCTCCAGTAATCTAGAAGCCTTTATCCCTATGTTGGTGGCAGCTAAGTAACCTCCAGTAATCTAGAAGCCTTTAGCCCTATGTTGGTGGCAGCTAAGTAACCTCCAGTAATCTAGAAGCCTTTAGCCCTATGTTGGTGGCAGCTAAGTAACCGCCAGTAATCTAGAAGTTTTCAGCCCTTTGCTGGTGGCAGCTCAGTAACCTCCAGTAATCTAGAAGTTTTCATCCCTTTGCTGGTGGCAGCTCAGTAACCTCCAGTAATCTAGAAGCCTTTAGCCCTATGTTGGTGGCAGCTAAGTAACCTCCAGTAATCTAGAAGTTTTCAGCCCTTTGCTGGTGGCAGCTCAGTAACCTCCAGTAATCTAGAAGCCTTTAGCCCTATGTTGGTGGCAGCTCAGTAACCTCCAGTAATCTAGAAGCCTTCAGCCCTTTGCTGGTGGCAGCTAAGTAACCTCCAGCAATCTAGAAGCCTTTAGCCCTATGTTGGTGGCAGCTCAGTAACCTCCAGTAATCTAGAAGCCTTCAGCCCTTTGCTGGTGGCAGCTAAGTAACCTCCAGTAATCTAGACGCCTTTAGCCCTATGCTGGTGGCAGCTAAGTAACCTCCATCTTTAAGCTTCTCTCACTCTTCAAACGCAGCAGTGAGGAAATCCACATGGCTAATCCCCTGGTTTTATAGGCTCTTCTTCAACAGGCTAGGTAGACAGTGAAGGTTTACTGTAAGCATGTCGTCTTCTCCCTCCACCAGCTAATAGCCACTATTGATCAATGAAGGGGTATGTGCTCTTTAGTGTTCACCATCACACCCATTTATCGAAATAAAAGCCTCGCACACTTTCTCTCTCAGTGTGAGAATCAACCGCTGGGGAGGATGAGTTCATGGTGGACAAGCGTCGCTCTCAGGAATGAGCAGTCCATCCCTGCCTGCCTGTCTCCTAGCAACAGTGACCTGGCAAGCAGACAGTAGTTGTAAGGTAGGGGGAGAGGAGGGGACAAACACACTCACAGAGAGAGACAGAGAGAAAGCTGATGTGTGTTTATATCAGCTGAAGAGAAATGCAGCTAATCTTAGCTTGCATAGCTGGACCCAGTGCACAGTAAAAGTAACACAAATGTATAACTTCTCCACCTTCGAGTGATATACATGCTGTGTAACACAGATTCACATACCAGTACGTAACAAAAAACTCAAGTATTTCAATGTGATTTGTTTATATGAAGCACAAAAATTATAATTTTTAAAAATTAAAATACGTATTTCTGAAAGAGACATTTTCAATGTGCTTCTTTCACAAGTAAATTATGACGTGTGGCATAATCATCTCTCCCGGCCTTGGTGTTTGATTCAGACAAAACAGACCGGCCTTCAGCTCAGACGTGCCTGGATAGGCTGGCCAAAAGCAACATCTGGCATCCCTAATTACACAGACTTCTCCCCCGAAAACAAAATCAGCTCCAATATACAAAGTCCCCAGACCCCCATATAAAGAACACTACTGCTCATCAGGGCTGGATTAATACAGGAGTTTACAGGGGCTGAAGCCCCTGGGCCCAAGCCAGTAAAGGGCCCAAGAGGCAGAAAGTTTAATTTATTTTTAGAATAATATTGTTTTTGAAAAACACACAACTACAGGAGCCCACTCTCAATGTTCAAAATACAACAGCAAGCATAATTTAGCCACAAAAGGAAAAATTGTTTCAAAAAAATTACTGTGGATTAAGTTTTATCATAAGCACATACAGGTACAGTGGTTCCTACTTTAAAAGTTGCGTCATACTGCGGCACACCCTGCGTGCTTCTGTCGCCTTCTGTGGCACGTCATTTATTTCTCAGACATTTTTTCTCTTAATGCAAGTTATTGCTAGTTTGACCACCAGAGGGGATCTTTGAGAAGCATTTGATAGTATTCCGTATATGCATTACGAGAGAATTTAAAACCTTTCGTAATAACGTAGTATTTGGAATAGATTAAGAAATTTGTCTTAATTAGTTTGATTAATATTATGGTGTTTCGATTCAGAGAAAAACGAAACCCTCAGGGTTTCTGTTAGGATGGAATGTAAAATATTGCGATGTACAACAAGTGTTGGGAGTAGGCTACAGGATTGGAGGATTCTAAATGATTTGCCTTCATTAGACAACTTTGTTCCAATATTTCTGTAAAATCAGTGATATTTTTTCCCATAGTAATTCGTTATAAATCCACAACTAAATCAACATCTGCTTTTTGAAAGAGTCCCATGTTAACTACAGTATGTATTGTAGACTGCACAGTAGCCTAATAAACACGTTTCGTGAATAAAATGATTTTTTTTCAACTCTCAAAATGCAGATGTTGATTCGCTTGTATTGTACTGTTCTTTAGTTTCGTCCCAATGATTCGTCTGACAAACAAAGAACTTTGCATCCTGCAGGCCCAGTCATGGATCAAAGCTGGCGAGACAGTGAATAACATCATCTTCACAGACGAATCAACGGTGGCCGTTGAGCAATTTGCTCAAAATTCCTACAGAAAATAAAGAGATTAACGAAAGCATAAAGATGTTGACAAAGAAATGCTGTTTTGAGTTAGAACTGAAACACTTTAGAGTACTTAAGCATCGAACACATTGCAAGTTCATGGATTTTTACAACAGTAGCCAGGCTATAAAAAGTCTATTGTCTTGCTAATAGGAATAATTTGCATGATGGGCAACGTTCTTTATTGTAACCACAATGTCACACATAATTTGTATCTACCTTTACAATTACTTTTAGAGTTTGGGATTTACGAATGTGCGCATTCTTTTTACTTACATTGTTTTAGTTTGAGCGTGCAGACTTTTCTTTAAATGATTGTTTTACTTAGCATGCTACATGTTTGACCAGTTGTAATTGTAAGACGGCCTAATAAAAACAATCCTACTTCTATTAGGCTGTTAAGCCTCATTACCTACCTCGGCCAGTTAAGTTATTTTATATAGGTCTAGGCTCTGAAGAAATAGACTCCAATTAAGCCCTCTTGTTGTTTGTAAAGTTCAATTGAAAAGGCACTCGCACATCTGAGCTATCTTTTTTGCAGATGCATGGCAACAGCCGGATAAGACGATGAAAAAGAAGAAGACGTCTGTGAAACCACAATGAGAACATCAACCAACCAAGCAAGTTTTCATAAATCATTGGGTACAGAGTAAGAAAAACATCAGAGTAATCTGAAATAGGGGCATAATCCATATTCAAATGTACAACATAACATACAGTTGAAGTCGGAAGTTTACATACACCTTAGCCAAATGCATTTAAAACTCAGTTTTTCACAATTCCTAGTAAAAATGTCCTGTCTTAGGTCAGTTAGGATGACCACTTTATTTTAAGAATGTGAAATGTCAGAATAATAGTAGAGAGAATGATTTATTTCAGCTTATATTTCTTTCATCACAGTCCCAGTGGGTCAGAAGTTCACATACACTCAATTAGTATTTGGTAGCATTGCCTTTAAATTGTTCAACTTGGGTCAAACGTTTTGGATAGCCTTCCACAAGCTTCCCACAATAAGTTCCTGCTGACAGAGCTGGTGTAACTGAGTCAGGTTTGTGGGCCTTCTTGCTTGCACACGCTTTTTCAGTTCTGCCCACAAATTTTCTATAGGCTTGAGGTCAGGGCTTTGTGATGGCCACTCCAATACTTTGACTGTGTTGTCCTTAAGACATTTTGCACAAGTATGCTTGAGGTCATTGTCCATTTGGAAGAGCCATTTGAGACCAAGCTTTAACTTCCTGACTGATGTCTTGAGATGTTGCTTCAATATATCCACATTATTTTCCTCCCTCATGATGTCATCTATTTTGTGAAGTGCACCAGTCCCTCCTGCAGCAAAGCAAATTGCTCCCAAGGAAGAACCAGACTTGTGAAGGTCTACAATTGCTTTTCTGAGGTCTTGGCTGATTTCTTTTGATTTTCTCATGATGTCAAGCAAAGAGGCACTGAGTTTGAAGGTAGGCCTTGACATACACCCACAGGTACACCTCCAATTGACAAAAATTATGTCAATTAGCCCATGAGAAGCTTCTAAAGCCATGACATAATTTTCTGGAATTTTCCAAGCTGTTTAAAGGCACACTCAACTTAGTGTATATAAACTTCTGACCCACTGGAAATGTGATACAGTGAATTATAAATTAAGTAATCTGTCTAAACAATTGTTGGAAAAATTACTTGTGTCATGCACAAAGTAGATGTCCTAACAGACTGGCCAAAACTATAGTTTGTTAACAAGAAATTTGTGGAGTTGTTGAAAAACGAGTTGTATGTAAACTTACGACTTCAACTGTATATAGGAATTTCCTTATAAAGACCTTTAGGAAATAATGTCTGGATGGTGAAAATCCAAAAACGGTCTGATTTTCTTTTGTGGCTGGCAGTTGGCATGTACCAATTTATCGTGTAAATAAAACATGCCAGTATTTAACTAACATATTCTTCTCAATTGTACATTTTTTGCACGACTCGTTATGGCGTTATAACTACATAATGTAGTTATGTAATGTTTTGTCAGCCATCTTTGCTGAAGTCACCAGGGACGGATGGCCCGCCTCAAATTCGTCATTGGAACCACTCGTTATGACTGGTCATATAAAAACCTTGCTCTAACTCCCCCTTGTGGTGGTCTGGAGCAATGAAGCCGTGACGCTGGGTACCTCTAACTCCCCCTTGTGGTGGTTTGGAGCCATGAAGCAGTGACGCTGGGTACCTCTACGTCCCGCGGTACAAGCTCACAACTTTTAAAGGAGGAACCACTGTAACTACCTAAATAAAGGAAACACCAACATCAAGTGTCTTAATAGGGTGATGGGCCACCCGAGCCAGAACAGCTGCAATGTGCCTTGGCACAGATTCTACAAATGCACCCCACACCATAACACACCACCCCACACCACATTTTAAAATGTGCAGTTTTGTCACACAACGCCACAGATGTCTCAAGGTGAGGGAGTGTACAATTGGCATGCTGACTTCAGGAATGTCCACCAGTTGTTGCTAGAGAATTATATGTTCATTTCTCCAACGTCGTTTTAGACAATTTGTCAGTACGTCCAACCTGCCTCACAACCAACCGTAGACCATGTGTAACCACTCCAGCCCAGGACCTCCACATCCGATTTCTTCACCTGCGGGATCGTCTGAAAGGGGTGGGGGTGATGCTGACGAGTATTTCTGTCCGTAATAAAGCCCATTTGTGGGGGGAATTCTGACTGGATGGGCCTGGCTGCCCAGTGGGTGGGCCTCGCTGCCAAGTGGGTAGGACTATGCCCTCCAAGGCCCACCCATGGCGGCAACCCTGAGCCATGATGTGAAATACATAAATTAGGGCCTAATGAATTTATGTCATTTGACTGATATCCTTATATTTCCTTAACTGTAAAATCTGAAATTGTTGATTGTTGCATTTATTTGTGTTCAGTATACATTACTACACTATTACAACATTACTACACTATTACTAAACTATCCGCGTACCATATATTACACTATTACGATAATACTACTACACTACATGACTATACTACACTATTACTATGATACTATTACTAAATCACTTTTCTACACCACTAGATTACTACTACACATTACTACCCTTTTACATTACACTAATACATTACTAAACTATTACATTACTACAGTATTACTACACTTAAATTACTACCTTACTACATTACTATACTGCAGTATTACTGCATTACTACACTGCACTATTACTACATTACTACACTAAAACATGACTACCTTATTAAAACATTACTACACTATTATACAATTACATGAATACTATATTAATATACTACTGCAACTACATTACTACCCTGCTACCCTATTACAACATTAGTACATTATTACTAAATAGCACTACTACACTAGTATGACACTACTATAATACCATGACATGACTATAATAGTAAACTATTGTGACATTACTATACTACACCATAATATTGTGAGATTACTATACTACTACACTATTACTACATGACTACACAAAAGACTTCTCCTTCCCCGGTATCTGGGTAAAAGTTGAAGGTGCACTGGAAGGACATTCTAAAAATTCAGGTGTTACACACTCTACCCTCCAGCCTGGACTTTGCAAGACTGATCCTTCTGCAGTGAAGCTGTGATGTCACCCAACCCCGGAATCAAAAGCCCTGTCCCAGGGAAATGTCAGAGTCAGGGATAGAGCCAGGGAAATGTCAGTGTCAGGGATAGAGCCAGGGAAATTTTAGTGGCAGGGATCGAGCTGGGACAGGGACTCTTAAGATCTCTCTTAAGATTCACATTTAGATTTAATATGATAATTACACGTGGCTGATAATTACGTGTGGACGACCCTAGCCTTGGCAACTGCAGTAGGAACACTTCCTAAGGTGTTAACTATCTTGGGACTGTGGATAGGGTGTCACCAGAAGGTTGAGACACGATTTAGGTTTGAGTCCTTGTCAGTCTGAGCGTGGCTTACTTACATCCCTGTAGCAGAAGGTTGGTTTCAATCTAGGGCTGTATTACTGCCACACCAGCGGTCGCAAGTCATGACTGCAGTCAAATTCCACATGACCGTTTCGTCATGGTAACTAGGCTTCTCCAAGCTCAGATGCTGCTGATGGCCCTAAGTAGTCTACCAAACTTGCTAGCTGCCTGGTACTCAGCACTCTATTGTCTCTCTAAATCACTCTGACAATGCAAAAGTTACCGAAAATCAAGTCAAAACACTTAATGAGAGCCATGAGCTCATCTTGCGCAACATTTGAGAAAAGAGTTGATGACCTCCATTAAAAAAATGAATTTCACACATATATTTTTGAATATTTCAAAATACAGGATTAAATTAAGAATAGTCTGATGGGTGACAATATTAGCTTATCACTTGTGAATGATGTATTATTACATGTGAATGACACCCAGCATGCGCAGTAAGGCAAGAAAGAGCACAACTTTTGTGACTTTTTCAAATCATAGTCGCACACTTCATGTAGCCTAGCCCATAGGTCTATATGTTTTGAAAAGGTTTGTAATCACAATTTAAGCGCCCAAATAACTTCTTAAAATTAAACACACAAAAATTAAACACACTGCTTTTACAACCAGTGTAGAGCCTAACTGGCCTACATAGGCAACGTGTGAGTTCAAGTTCAGAGAAGATCATTTTCACGAAACAAAATGTGCCTTTATGATCAAGCCTTACATGTATAATAGCATTTGCGGTCACATAGAATATTTGTGTTTATATCCTACTGCCGTGTGCGCATTGCTGTGCTTATAATGTGAAGAAATAGCCTAATAGTTCATCAACATTTTATGCTAAATGTTCTGATCTCTTTTGTCAGCCTCATTGTTTTTAAAAATGTGTGGCTGCATTAGTTTAGGATCTATCGAATCCCACAACTATCCCAAAGTATGTTCAGAATATTTACGTAGTTCTCACACAGAAGGAACATCTGACCAATAAAATAGGTAAACTTTTGTACTATGGGGGGACAGTAGATTGACATAGGCTAGTACTTTTGAGGTCATTATTAGCTGACAAAAAGTCAAATGTGGACAGTTCTTCTAATATCTTCAATCTGCTCCTTGGAATTCAATAAGGACACTGTCACGCCTTGGTCAATGTATTTTGTGTTTTTGTTATATGTTTGGGTAGGCCAGGGTGTGACATGGGTTTATATGTTGTTTTCGTATTGGGGTTTGTTATTATTTGGGATCGCGGCTGATTAGGGGTGTTGTATAGGCTTGGCTGCCTGAGGCGATTCTCAATCAGAGTCAGGTTATTCTCGTTGTCTCTGATTGGGAACCGTATTTAGGGAGCCATAGTTTCGCTTTGTATTTCGTGGGTGATTGTTCCTGTCTCTGTGTTGTGGTGTCACCAGATAGGCTGTAATAAGTTTCACGTTCCGTTTTGTTGTTTTTGTATTTAGTATCAGTTATTTCATGTACCGCGTTTCTTTCATTAAATTCATGAGTAACCAACACGCTGCATTTCGGTCCGACTCTCTTTCTTCAACAGACGAACGTCGTTACAGACACGTGCAGTTGAAGCTACTTCGGAGTTGTGATACCTGCGAGGAAGACCTGGTCACATTATGGGCATTGGCTAATAAGAATTGAGATATCTGAGAGAGCCATGTGTATGAAGTGCTTCGGGGGCACAGCGATAGGCAGCGAGCAGAAGGGAATTATAATGATTACATTCAGCCTAAAGGCACAACGGCCACTGGCCGCAAAAGGCAAAGATTTTTTAGGGTGCATTATGGGACACAAGGGGGATGCTGCCGTGAAATTCAAGGCATCCCTCCCCACGTTATCAAGTGCTTGTCAAAGTGTGAATGAGAAACTGATGAAGTATGTACAGCCTGCACAACAAACAAAGCAGAGCCCATGCCTTTCATTCAACTTTTTTCAAATCCTCATTAGAGTTCCATCCTGCAGCCTTACAATGTATCAATAAAACGATTTATTGTGATGGTGTCGGCTATATTAAAATGCATGATGTTCAAAAGGTCTGTATCAGCGGCTTGTAGACGGTGTGTGTAAGCCAGGAGATAGTAAATATGTTTATGTTAATTAACGTTCAATTACCATGAGACCGGCAGTTATTTCCTTGACAATCACCGGCTGACAAAATGCCATATCCGCCACAGCTCTGGTTGAATCTAAGAGAAAACATGGAATATCTATTTCCACAGTACATGGTGACAGTTTGGTTTCCTCGACTACATTTATTACATTGCCACAAGTGAATGGAATAATATACGAAGAGAGTCGGTGAAATGTAAATAGCTTGCACAATTAATTTCTACAGTATTGCCTGTTAATCGATAACAATGGACAAACACTCGCAGATGATGAAGCCACAGAAACAGTTAGAGGGTAACTAGAGACGCTGGCTCCACTCACTAACTCCATGACGGAAAATATCCAGGGGACCTAGAGTGGCCCAAACTGACAGCCACTAATTCAATCATGTACGTTTCACTTGCAACTAAGCTGCCTTCAAATACCTAGCGCCTATTTAAAACCGCGCTCAATAATGACAGGATGGGAAGACTCTGGCGTGCCTGAAAAAACATTACGCAGAAGGAGAGTAACCAGACACTGCAAGGGCCTAGTGCTGTGGGTTATGAGTCCTACTGGTATGAGTGTGTGCTCCATCGGTCAGAGTCCACACATGACTGTGAAAGCTCCCTCGCTCCCCCTCCCACTCTCTCAAAAGGAAAACAGAGGACAAAAGACAAGAGATCACTGTGGATGGATGAGTGTGGGGAGGGATGCACGGTGAAATAAATGTTTATTTGTATTTTTTCCCCTTAAACAGAATATGCTGTTCCTCTCAAATCTACAGCTGTTGTTTACTAAGGGGTGGGATTTACCAGGAGACAACAGAGCCGTCCCAAATCCCACTCTATTCCCTATGCAGTGCATGGGTTCAGGTCAAAAGTAGTGCACTAGATAGGGAATAGGGTGCCATTCGGGACATATCCAATAACAGATCAGGTGTTTCTTCTGGGAAGTCCAGTGGGGCATGGGTCTATAGTAGTTATCCAGAATGATCAGGTGTTTCTTCTGGGAAGTCCAGTGGGGCATGGGTCTATAGTAGTTACCCAGAATGATCAGGTGTTTCTTCTGGGAAGTCCAGTGGGGCATGGGTCTATAGTAGTTACCCAGAATGATCAGGTGTTTCTTCTGGGAAGTCCAGTGGGGCATGGGTCTATAGTAGTTACCCAGAATGATCAGGTGTTTCTTCTGGGAAGTCCAGTGGGGCATGGGTCTATAGTAGTTACCCAGAATGATCAGGTGTTTCTTCTGGGAAGTCCAGTGGGGCATGGGTCTATAGTAGTTACCCAGAATGATCAGGTGTCTCTTCTGGGAAGTCCAGTGGGGCTTTAGTACAGAACATACCCAGGATGAGAGGCATAGTGGGACGCTAAGCTAAGGTAAAGTCTGCAAAGGGAGACACACACAGATGCATGCAGATACTCACAAATACATAGGAACATACACAGTCTCACACACAAAACACACCAGGCACATTGTGCCAACCCCAGCAGCTTGGAACAGAAGGTTTCAACAGTTGTGGTGAACATACTAAAATACTGTACTTTCAGTAACACACAGTGGTGGGAAAAGTACAGAAATTGTCATACTTGAGTAAAAGTACAGATACTTTAATAGAAAGTTTCAAGTAAAATACTACTTCTAAAAGTATTTGGATCGAAATATACTTAAGTATCAAAAGTAAAAGTATAAATAGTTTCAAATTCCTTATATTAACTTAAGGATCTGACCCTTTTTTTCGAAATGTTCATCTAAAATGACATACCCAAATCGAACTGCCGGTAGCTCAGGACCTGAAGCAAGGATATGTATATTCTTGACACCATTTGAAAGGAAGCACTTTGAAGTTTGTGTAAATGTGAAATTAATGTAGGAGAATATAACACATTAGATCTGGTAAAAGATAAAACAATGAAAAAAACATGGTTATTATTGTTTGCTTTACATCATCTTTGAAATGCAAGAGAAAGGCCATAATGTATTATTTAAGGTTAGGTGAATATTTGATTTTGGCCACTAGATGGCAGCAGTGAATGTTCAAAGTTTTAAGCTGATCCAATGAACCATTGTATTATTAAGCAAAGTAGACAGCATAATTTTCTTGTTTTTAAAATCTACGGATAGCCAGGGGCACACTCAGACAATTTTCAAACGATGCATTTGTGTTTAGTGAGTCCGTTAGATCAGAGGAAGTAGGGATGACCAGGGATGCTCTCTTGATAAGTGCGTGAATTGGACCATTTTCCGATCCTGCTAAGCATTCAAAATGTAACGGGTACTTTGGGTGTCAAGTAAAATGTAAGAAGTAAAAAGTACATTATTTTCTTTAGGAATGTAGTGGAGTAAAAGTACAAGTTGTCAAAAATATAAATAGTAAGGTAAAGTACAGATACCCCCAAAAAACGACTTAAGTACATTACGCCACTGAATGCACACACACCTATCAACAGGCAGAGGAAGACCAAGGGATGTTACTGCTATAAAACACAGTATGAAGATCAGAGCCACCTCCCTCCCTCCCTGTCTCTTCTGTCTGTCTCCCTGCCTCTCTGTCTCCCTGCCTGTTTCCCTGTCTGTCTGTCTCCCTACCTGTCTCCCTGCCTGCCTGCCTGAGTCTCCCTGTGTCTCCCTGCCTCTGTCTCCCTGCCTGCCTGCGTCTCCCTGTGTCTCCCTGCCTTGTCTCCCTGCCTGCCTGCATCTCCCTGTGTCTCCCTGCCTGCCTGCGTCTCCCTGCCTTGTCTCCCTGCCTGCCTGCGTCTCCCTGTGTCTCCCTGCCTTGTCTCCCTGCCTGCCTGCGTCTCCCTGTGTCTCCCTGCCTGCCTGCGTCTCCCTGTGTCTCCCTGCCTGCCTGCGTCTCCCTGTGTCTCCCTGCCTTGTCTCCCTGCCTGCCTGCGTTTCCCTGTGTCTCCCTGCCTGCGACTCCCTGCCTGCGTCTCCCTGCCTGTGACTCCCTTCCTGCGTCTCCCTGCCTGCGACCCCCTGCCTGCGTCTCCCTGCCTGCGACTCCCTGTGTCTCCCTGCCTGCGACTCCGTGCCTGCAACTCCCTGCCTGCGACTCCCTGCCTGCGACTCCCTGCCTGCGACTTCCTGTGTCTCCCTGCCTGCGTCTCCCTGCCTGTGACTCCCTTCCTGCGTCTCCCTGCCTGCGACTCCCTGCCTGCGACTCCCTGCCTGCGACTCCCTGCCTGCGACTCCCTGCCTGTGACTCCCTGCCTGCGACTCCCTGCCTGCGACTCCCTGCCTGCGACTCCCTGCCTGCGACTCCCTGTGTCTCCCTGCCTGCGTCTCCCTGCCTGTGACTCCCTTCCTGCGTCTCCCTGCCTGCGACTCCCTGCCTGCGTCTCCCTGCCTGCGACTCCCTGCCTGTGACTCCCTGCCTGCGACTCCCTGCCTGTGACTCCCTGCCTGCGACTCCCTGCCTGCGACTCCCTGCCTGCGACTCCCTGTGTCTCCCTGCCTTGCGACTCCCTGCCTGCGACTCCCTGTGTCTCATTGCCTGCGACTCCCTGCCTGAGACTCCCTGCCTGCGACTCCCTGCCTGCGACTCCCTTCCTGCGTCTCCCTGCCTGCGACTCCCTGTGTCTCCCTGCCTGCGACTCCCTGCCTGCGACTCCCTTCCTGCGTCTCCCTGTGTCTCCCTGCCTGCCTGCCTGAGTCTCCCTGTGTCTCCCTGCCTCTGTCTCCCTGCCTGCGACTCCCTGTCTGCGACTCCCTTCCTGCGTCTCCCTGCCTGCGACTCCCTGCCTGCGACTCCCTGTGTCTTCCTGCCTGCGACTCCCTGCCTGCGTCTCCCTGCTTGCGACTCCCTTCCTGCGTCTACCAGGCCTGCGACTCCCTGCCTGCGACTCCCTGCCTGCGTCTCCCTGCCTGCGACTCCCTGCCTGCGTCTCCCTGCGTCTCCCTGCCTGCGTCTCCCTGCGACTCCCTGCCTGCGTCTCCCTGCGACTCCCTGCCTACGACTTCCTGCCTACGACTCCCTGCCTGCGTCTCCCTGCCTGCGTCTCCCTGCCTGCGACTCCCTGCCTGCGTCTCCCTGCCTGCGACTCCCTGCCTGCGTCTCCCTGCCTGCGTCTCCCTGCGACTCCCTGCCTGCGTCTCCCTGCCTGCGTCTCCCTGCGACTCCCTGCCTGCGTCTCCCTGCCTGCGTCTCCCTGCCTGCGACTCCCTGCCTGCGTCTCCCTGCCTGCGACTCCCTGCCTGCGTCTGCCTGCGTCTGCCTGCGACTCCCTGCGACTCCCTGCCTGCGACTCCCTGCCTGCGACTCTCTGCCTGCGTCTCCCTGCCTGCATCTCCCTGCCTGCGACTCCCTGCCTGCTTCTCCCTGTGTTTCCCTGTGTCTCCCTGCCTGAGACTCCCTGCCTGCGTCTCCCTGCCTGCGTCTCCCTGCCTGAGTCTCCCTGCCTGAGTCTCCCTGCCTGCGTCTGTCTGCCTGCGACTCCCTGCCTGCCTGCGACTCCCTGACTGCCTGCGACTCCCTGCGACTCCCTGCCTGCCTGCGACTCCCTGCCTGCCTGCGACTCCCTGCCTGCCTGCGACTCCCTGCCTGCGTCTCCCTGCGACTCCCTGCGACTCCCTGCCTGCGACTCCCTGCCTGCGACTCCCTGCCTGCGACTCCCTGCCTGTGACTCCCTGCCTGCGACTCCCTGCCTGCGACTCCCTGCCTGCGTTTCCCTGCCTGCGTCTCCCTGCCTGCCTGTATGCGTCTCCTTGCCTGCCTGTCTCTCTGCTTGTTTCCCTGTCATTGGTTATTCCACCTGTAGTGCTAGAGCACCACTACTGTTTCTACTAGAACATTCTCCAGCTCAGACACACACATTAATTCATCATACTTAAGTGTAAACATTTGTCTATTGTGTAAACAGAAACAGATATCCTCTAAAATGTACATTCTTACTTGTGTAAACGATTGCAAAGTCAATTTATTCATAACCATTTAAACATGCAATATGTGGGTATAACATGCCTTGAGGTGAATCAGCTCATTTCCAAGAGTCTCAAGTCAAAAGCAGCTATACTGCAAATACAGTGCCTTCGGAAAGTATTCAGACCCCTTGACATATTTCACATTTTGTTACATTACAGCTTTATTCTAAAATGGATTCAATCGGTTTCCCCCCTCAATCTACACACAATAACAAAGCAAAACATTTTTGCAAATTCATATTTTTTTTTAAATAAAAAAAGGAAATATCACATTTACATAAGTATTCAGACTCATTACTTTGTTGAAGCACCTTCGGCAGTGATTACACCCTCTGGTAATTCTTGGATATGACGCTACAAGCTTGGCACACTTGTTTTTGGGGAGTTTCTCCCATTCTGCTCTGTAGATCCTCTCAAGCTCTGTCAGGTTGGATGGGGAGCGTTGCTGCACAGCTATTTTCAGGTCTCTCCAGAGAAGTTCAATTGGGTTCAAGTCCGGGCTCTGGCTGGGCCACTCAAGGACATTCAGAGACTTGTCCCGAACCACCCCTGCGTTGTATTGGCTGAGTACTTAGGGTCATTGTCCTGCTGGAAGGTGAACCTTTGCCCCAGTCCTGAGAACTCTGGAGCAGGTTTTCATCAAGGATCTCTCTGTACTTTTCTCCGTTCCTCTTCCCCTCGATCCTGACTAGTTTCCCAGTCCCTGCCGCTAAAAAACATCACCACAGCATGATGTTGCCACCACCATGCTTCACTGTAGGGATGGTGCTAGGTTTCCTCCAGACTTGACACTTGGCATTCAGATATGGCCAAAGAGTTCGATCTTGGTTTCATCAGACCAGAGAATCTTGTTTGTCATGGTCTGAGAGTCCTTTAGGTGCCTTTTGGCAAACTCCAAGCGGGCTGTCATATGCCTTTTATTGAGGAGTGGCTTCCATCTGGCCACTCTACCATAAAATGCCTGATTGTTGGAGTGCTGCAGAGATGGTTGCCCTATCTCCACAGAGCAATTTTGGAGCTCTGTCAGAGTGAGCATCGGGTTCTTGGTCACCTCCCTGACCAAGGCCCTTCTCCCCCGATTGCTCAGTTTGGCTGTGCGGCCAGCTCTAGGAAGAGTCTTGGTGGTTCCAAACTTCTTCCATTTAAGAATGATGGAAGCCACTGTGTTCTTGGGGACCTTCAATGCTGCAGACATTTTTTGGTATCCTTCCCCAGATCTGTGCCTCAACACAACCCTGTCTCGGAGCTCTACGGACAATTCCTTTGACCTGATGGCTTGGTTTTTGCTCTGACATGCACTGTCATTGTGGGACCTTATATAGACAGGTGTGTGCCTTTCCAAATCATGTCAAATCAATAGAATTTATCACAGGTGGACTCCAATCAAGTTGTAGGAACATCTCAAGGACGATCAATGGAAACAGGATGCACCTGAGCTCAATTTCGAGCAGAAAGAGCAAGCTCAAGCTAGCTGATGTGTGTTTCTAAAGAACAGATAAGAGACAGAAAGTGTCTGACTCAGTGGTAATAGGCATGACAAAATAACAAATGCAATTTATCTCCGAACACAAACATCTCAGAGTGGAGACTGAAAACAGTCAGCCATGATCCAATCAACCACCAAGGATCAGCCATCAACAACCAAGGATCAGCCATCAACAGCCAAGGATCAGCAATCAACAGCCAAGGATCAGCCATCAACAGCCAAGGATCAGCAATCAACAGCCAAGGATCAGCCATCAACAGCCAAGGATCAGCCATCAACAACAATGGGCGACACAGCATGAAACTTCCTCTCGATTTACCTCTGACTCCAGTTATATAGAAGCAAATAAGGCTTATTTTATTTGACCAGCTGTCTGTTTTCTGGAGAGCAAAGCAGAGATGGGTTACACCGTCCTCTCATGGGGATAGTGAATGATAAGGGTTACACCGTCCTCTCATGGGGTCAGTGAAAGATAAGGGTTACACTGTCCTCTCATGGGGACAGTGAATGATAAGGGTTACACTGTCCTCTCATGGGGACAGGGAATGATAAGGGTTACACTGTCCTCTCATGGGGATAGGGAATGATAAGGGTTACACCGTTCTCTCATGGGGATAGGGAATGATAAGGGTTACACTGTCCTCTCATGGGGACAGTGAATGATAAGGGTTACACTGTCCTCTCATGGGGATAGGGAATGATAAGGGTTACACCGTCCTCTCATGGGGACAGTGAATGATAAGGATTACACCGTCCTCTCATGGGGTCAGTGAAAGATAAGGGTTACACTGTCCTCTCATGGGGATAGGGAATGATAAGGGTTACACCGTCCTCTCATGGGGATAGGGAATGATAAGGGTTACACCGTCCTCTCATGGGGATAGGGAATGATAAGGGTTACACAATCCTCTCATGTGGACATCACTACCAATCCCAGCCTAGGGACAAACGCACAAAGGTAGAAGTGGGAGAGAGAGTACATTAATAACATCATGTAATTAAGTATAACATAACAATGACCGGAGGTGGCACACACACACCTTCTCTTCTTGGAACACACAGCAGGCCTTTGTGGACCTGCTCTTGATCAGATTCTCTGAAATGGTGTTTGTCTGCCCCAGGCCTCACGGTGTCTTGGCATTTGTAGGGTGGGAATTTGTAGGGTGGGAAAGCCCAAGTAACCCGCCTGCATGGCATACACTGGCCAAATGTCAGGCCCCTGGTACTACTCCTAATGTCTCCTGATACTCCTAGCGTGTGTGTGTGTGTGTGTGTGTGTGTGTGTGTGTGTGTGTGTGTGTGTGTGTGTGTGTGTGTGTGTGTGTGTGTGTGTGTGTGTGTGTGTGTGTGTGTGTGTGTGTGTGTGTGTGTGTGTGTGTGTGTGTGTGTGTGTGTGTGTGTGTGTGTGTGTGTGTGTGTGTGTGTGTGATATATATAAAGGCTGGCCCTGAGACACAGTAGTAAATCATAATGCCTTGCTATTGTTGTCTACATATCACAGTATTCACACCAGCATCTAGCCCACAACACTGAACGCTACACACAGTTCACTGTTTACGCAACAACTTCAGAAAGACTCCAACCTTCATATCATGTGTCTAAGACCGTTTATGTAAATCATCTTAAAAAACATTATATATGGAAGATCTAGACACGAACATAGAATGACCAAGCACTTTATATGGATAGTATTCTATAGAGTTAGGCTTAAGTTCAGGGTTGGGATAATAGTTAAGGTTAGGATATGGATAATGGTTAAGGCTAAATGTTGTTGAACATCTACAAACTACTGATTTGGGACTATCCAAATAAAAAAGTGTTAACGCACTTTGTTTCCAGTGTAAGTCGATCATCTTGTGGAAACAGGCGTTATGACGATCAATCCTCCCCCTCAGTCCAGACGGGCTAACAAAACCAATCCTATCCATCTATATATAATGAGGGGATGTATCTGCCGCCTTGTGTATCGCAAGTCCTTATCGCCACACATGCATTTTTTTTAAACGGCATAAAGACGGGATAACACATGCTCGCATCTCTCTTAGACACACACCTCTCCAGGAATGTGTTGCTTTGATGGACAGAGAGCAAGGCTGAGACATTGTGAGGCAGAGTAAATGAGTGTGGCTGTGTAATTACAGAGTAGCTTAGCGTAGCATGTTGCTAGCAGTAAGCAGGGCCTTGGCTTGGCTAGCCCCAGGGTCTGGTATACAGCTGCACTCTCCGTTAAGGGCTGCTGGTGGCTCAAGTTAATAGCAACAACAAATAAAATCCTGTATGTGTTGGCAGACTAATTTCTCCTCTGACCCGTCACATATGACCCCTGTGAAGAAGGTGAAAGGTCGTTACTGGGGCACCACCTCAGGGCTCGCAACTTGCCACTTTCCATTTCTGGATGCCTGACGAGGATGGCGTCATGAGGAATGAAGGATTTCTATGTACTACGGCCAAGGTGAGTAGGGCCCTTGTCTACCATGTATCTCAATGACATCATCTCTGTCCAAGCCACGTAATTAAATAAGACATATTATATCTATATGGTATCATCCTTGTTTATGTCATTATGTTGGGGACCTCCAGGGCAAGAGGCCAGATGAACACCACAGCATGCCCAGCAGAGAGCAACCTGGCTTGGCTACAGGCTACACAGACCACGGACTCTCTAGCTGCCTGGACAACCATGAAGGAGAGCTGAAGGAGAGATGGAGTATAATTCTGGGAGAGAGAGAATGAGGAAAAAGGGAGAGAGGGATGCAGAGATAAATATCGAGAGAGGGAGAGAGGGAGATGGCCTGTGGCTTTTGAGAGCGTGCCAGCACGCATCTTCTTGTGGTTGTGTTTGCTTGAGACAATGTTTAGCAGAGCAGCTGCAGAACACAGCTCAGTGTTTTGTCCATCATGCCCAAGCAGAGCGAAAACAGAGTGGCCCATAGCCTTACACTGCCCACTGTGTCCCTTAGTAGACAGAGAGGGGGGGTTACAAGTGTAAAAGGAACGCTGTGTAAAAGGAACGCTGTGTAAAAGGAACGCTGTGTAAAAGGAACGCTGTGTAAAAGGAACGCTGTGTAAAAGGAACGCTGTGTAAAAGGAACGCTGTGTAAAAGGAACGCTGTGTAAAAGGAACGCAACATCATAGCCTATTTAATCTCAGAGCCTACAGTGGATTTGGTAAGTATTCAGACCCCTCAACTTTTTCCACATTTTGTTACGTTACAGCCTTATTCTAAAATGGATTAAATCGTTTTTAACCCGCAACAATCTAAACACAATACCTCATGACAAAGCAAAATGCCTATTTTTATATTTTGGCAAATTTATACAAATTAAAAACTAAAACTTACACAAGTATTCAGACACTTTACTCTGTACCTTGTTGAAGCACCTTTGGCAGAAATTACAGCTTCGAGTCTTCTTGGGTGTGACGCTACAATCTCTGTCAGGTTGGCTGGGGAGCGTCGCTGCACAGCTATTTTCAGGTCTCTCCAGAGATGTTTGATCGGGTTCAAGTATGGGCTCTGGCTGGGTCACTCAAGGACATTCAGAGACCTGTCCCGAAGCCACTCATGCATTGTCTTGGCTGTGTGCTTAGGGTCATTGTCCTGTTGGAATGAGAACTCTGGAACTCATTGTCCTGTTGGAAGGAGAACTCATTGTCCTGAGAGCTCTGGAGCAGGTTTTCATCAAGGATCTCTGTATTTTTCTACGTTCATCTTTCCCTCGATCCTGACTTGTCTCCTAGTCCATGCAGCTGAAAAACATCTACACAGCATGATGCTGCCACCACCATGCTTTACCGTAGGGATGGTGCCAGGTTTGGGATGGTGCCAGGTTTCCCCCAGACATGACGCTTCACATTCAGGACAAAGAGATCAATCTTGGTTTCATCAGACCAAAGAATTTTGTTTGTCATGGTCTGAAAGCCCTTTGGGTTCCCTTTTGGCAAAGTCCAAGCGGGTTGTCATGTGCCTTTTACTGAGGAGTGGCTTCCATCTGGCCATAAAAGGCCAGATTGGTGGAGTGCTGCAGAGATGGTTGTCCTTCTGGAAGGATCTCCCATCTCTACAGAGGAACTCTGGAGCTCTGTCAGTGACCATCAGGTTCTTGGTCACTTCCCTGACTAACGCACTTCTCCCGATTGCTCAGTTTTGCCGGGCGGCCGGCTGTAGGAAGAGTCTTGGTGGTTCCAAACTTGTTCCATTTATGATGGGGTCTCCCGAGTGGCGCAGGTGTCTAAGGCACTGCATCTCAGTGCTTGAGGTAACACTCCAGACCCCGGTTCGTTCCCAGGCTGTGTCACAGCCGGCTGCGACTGGGAGACCCATGAGGCGGTGCACAATTGCCCAGAGTCATCCGGATTAGGGGAGGGTTTGGCCGACCAGGCTGTCCTTGTCCTATCGTGCTCTCGCGACTCCTTGTGGCAGGTAGGCTGCATGCCTGCTGTACAATGTTTCCTCCATCACATTGGTGCGGCTGGCTTCTGGGTTAAGTGTGTTAAGAAGCAGTGAGACTTGGCAGGGTTGTGTTTCGGAGGACGCATGGTTCTCGACCGAGAGTTGCACCAATTGGATATAACGAAATTGGGGGGTACATCTGTATAAGGTTTTTAAAGAATGAATGGCCACTGTGTTCTTGTGGCCCCCCCAAAATGCTCCAGACATTTTTTGGTATCCTTCCCCAGATCTCTGCCTCGACATAATCCTGTCTCGGAGCTCTACGGACAATTCCTTCGACCTCCTGGCTTGGTTTTTGCTCTGACATGCACTGTTAACCGTGGGACAGGTGTTTGCCTTTCCACAGGTGGACTCCAATCAAGTTGTAGAAACATCTCAAGGATGATCAATGGAAACATTATGTGCCTGAGCTCAATTTTGAGTCTCATAGCAAAGGGTCTGAATACTATTGCAAATAAGTTGTTTCTTTATTTGTAAAACATTTGCAAAAAAAATGTTAAATTCTTGTGCTTCTAGTTCTAGTAATATCTAACAAGTATTCTAACAATTTCACAACAACTACCTTATACACACAAGTGTAAAGGAATGAATAAGAATATGTACATATAAATATATGGATGAGCGATGGCCGTGCGGCATAGGCAAGATGCAGTAGATGGTATAGAGTACAGTAAATACATATGAGATGAGTAGTGTAGGTTATGTAAACATTATATAAAGTGGTATTGTTTAAAGTGACTAGTGTTACATTTATTACATCCGATTTTTTATTATTAAAGTGGCTAGAGAATTGAGTCAGTATGTTGGCAGCAGCCACTCAATGTTAGTGATGGCTGTTCAACAGTCTGATGGCCTTGAGATAGAAGCTGTTTTTCAGTCTCTCGGTCCCCGATTTCATGCACCTGTACTGACCTTGCCTTCTGGATGATAGCGGGATGAGCAGGCAGTGGCTCGGGTGGTTGTTGTCCTTGATGATCTTTTTGGCATTCCTGTGACTTTTTGGCATTCTTAGTTTGCCCCCAGGGATGCGTTGTGCAGACCTCACTACCCTCTGGAGAGCCTTGCGGTTGTGGGCGGAACAGTTGCTGTACCAGGCGGTGATACAGCCGGACAGGATGCTCTCGATTGTGCGTCTATAAAAGTTTGTGAGTGTTTTTGGTGACAAGACAAATTTCTTCAGCCTCCCGAGGTTGAAGAGGCGCTGTTGCGCCTTCTTCACCACGCTGTCTATGTGGGCGGACCATTTCAGTTTGTCCGTGATGTGTACGCAGAGGAACTTAAAACTTTCCACCTTCTCCACTACTGTCCCGTCGATGGGGATAGGGAGCTGCTCCCTCTGCTGTTTCCTGAAGTCCACGATCATCTCCTTTGTTTTGTTGACGTTTAGTGTGAGGTTATTATCCTGACACCACACTCCGAGGGCCCTCACCTCTCTGTAGGCCGTCTCGTCAATGTTGGTAATCTAGCCTACCACTGTAGTGTCGTCTGCAAACTTGATGATTGAGTTGGAGGCGTGCATGGCCACTCAGTCATGGGTGAACATGGAGTACAGGAGAGGGCTGAGAACGCACCCTTGTGGGGCCCCAGTGCTGATGATCAGCGGAGTGGAGATGTTGTTTCCTACCCTCACCACCTGGGGGCGGCCCATTAGAAAGTCCAGGACCCAGTTGAGACCCAGCTTAATGACGAGTTTGTAGGGTTGAACATCATGGGGTATTGTGTGTAGATTGATGAAGTGGTCTGAAGACTTTCCGAATGCACTGTACACACCAAGGCAGGAGATGGAAGCACAATCATGTATTGATTAAGACAATTTGTATAGTAATTTGTCTTTTCCATAGAAGTGTGAACTGTAGCATTTACTTTCAAACTGTTCAATAGACAATCTTGCAGAAGGCAAGGACAATGATTGGTATTCGCCACAGGCAGCATGCATTTTTTGTTTAAAGATGTAACTGCAAAAGATTAAAACTGTCTACCCACACCTCTACAGAAACATGATCAAATGTCTCAATGCGCTTTAGAAACTGTCATGGCCCAGTTCCTACATCTCCAAATCATACAGCAAATGAAGGCGTTTTTGATCCCATAAAAAGGTGAATGGAGTTTTCCATGCAGGGTTGCAACGCTCACTTACGAGCTCTGATTTAGCAATGGACACAGTTTGATAAATACCAATAATCTCTACGTACAACAGAAATTTGTGAGCAATTTATGCACAGTTGATAAATGAGGCCCCAGGTTTCAATGCAACCATTTAAGCATTGTTTTCAGAGCCATCGTCTCAGACAGGTAGTGAATTCCCCCAGCATTAGTTACAGAGCTACACTGTCAGTGCTACAGAAGCCTGATCGAACTTCACTACCACATATGATCGTGACAACAGAATAGCTCATACTGCATGACTTAAACAAAAGGACAAAATTGGTATGTAACCTATCCCTGCTTGTATAATAAAACATTAGGAGAAAACAGAAAAGTAATTGTAATGCCAGGGTGTTTCTAAATGACCATATGATGTGTGGTATGACACATCCCTCCCTCAATTTGAACAGGATAGCAGAGGCCAGGTGCCCATAATGTTTTATGCATCCTACCCAAACACTGAGATTCAAAGTGCTGCTGTTGCTCGAGCTCTCGAGCGTGGCTAATGGATTGTGCATCGGAGACAGCGGCAGCACTGCGCCTGAATCTTAAACACCCCCTGCTAAATCCATGGGCCCGACCCCTAATCAATGAACCACAGGTTTTAACAGGCACCCGGAACAGCACTGTGGAGCGTTCAGTATTCAGGTGCATAATATTCACACAGATGACGACCTGAAGTGCAAGTTCACAAGAATTGACCTTAGTCCATAGTGAAAGTTCATAGTGGTCTGTGGTTTGTGTGTTTGGGAAAACAAAGGCACACAGTACTGTGATTAGTTCAGACATTTCCAAGCCGTTGGGTCACAACAGAGCCACAGATGACGCAATCTCAATTACACTCCACACTGGACAAAAGGAACACCTATGTGAGAATGCTGTTCATTGACTACAGCTCAGCGTTCAACACCATAGTGCCCTCCAACCCCCAACATGGGGGCCCCTGAGGAGTGCGTGCTTAGTCCCCTCCGGTACCCCCTGTTCATCCACGACTGAGTGTCCACGCATGACGCCAACACAATCAATACGTTTGCAGACGGCACGATGATGAGACAGCCTACAGGGAGGTCGTCAAAAAGCTGGCAGTGTGGTGCCAGGGCAACAACCTCTCCAACACCAGCAAGACAAAAGAGGTGATTGTGGATTACAGGAAACCGAGGGCCGAGCACGCCTCCATTCACATCGACAGGCCTTAGTGAAGCAGGATGAGAGCTTCAAGTCCCTCGGTGTCCACATCACTAAGGACCAATCACGGGCCAAACACCAACACAGTTGTGGAGAGGGCACGACAACGCCTCTTCGGGAGGCTGAAAAGATTTGTCAGGGCACTCAGACCCTAAAAGAGTGATACAGCTGCACCATTGAGAGCATCTTGACTGGCTGCATCACCGCTTGGCATCCAATCGCAACAGCGCTATAGAGGGTAGTGCGTGCGGCCCAGTACATCAAATTGGGCAGAGCTCCCTGCAACCAAATCAAATCAAATTGGATTTGTAACATGTCCAGGACCTATGTACTAGGCGGTGTCAGAGGAAGGCCCTAAACATTGTCAAAGACTCCAGGTCCCCCATGTCATAGACTTCACTATGCAACCGCATGGCAAGCGGTACCGTAGCACCAGGTCTAGGACCAAAAAGCTCCTGAACAGCTTCTATCCCCAAGCCATAAGACTGCTGAACAGTTCATCAAATCGCCACCCTGACTATTTGCATTGCCCCCATTTTTTTTGCACTGATATTCTCGTACTGTACCCGTTGTATGTAGCTTCGTTATTGTTTTTTTAATGCTGTTGCTATTGCCTTATTTTTTTCCTTTTTAACACTGTTTTGTTGGGAAAAGACTTTAAGTAAACATTTCCCTTCTGTATTCAGCGCATGGGACAAATCAATTTTGATTTAATTTGAACAGCAACAGATGTAGTACCGGGGAAATGCTAATGTACATGCAAATGACGATTAGACTAGCTAGTTGCTATTCAGTGACAGGGTGCCTTCCCTTGTATTTTTACGGGGATATTCTGTGTTCAAAAACAGGGATTTTCAAACTGGGGTCAGTGGACGTAATGCAGGGGGTTTGCCCGTGGTTAGAGTGTTGGACTAGTAACCGCAAGGTTGCAAGTTCAAATCCCCGAGCTGACAAGGTCCAAATCTGTCGTTCTGCTCCTGAACAGGCAGTTAACCCACTGTTCCTAGGCCATTATTGAAAATAATAATTTGTTCTTAACTGACTTGCCTAGTTAAATAAAGGTAAAATAAATGTAAAAAATATTCTATTTATTATTATTATTTTAAATGAATATCGTTAGCTGCAACCGAATACCATCGCAGATACCATTTTTATGTCTCTGCGTCCCATATGAAGAAAATTAAAGGTCGTTTCACGAGCAAATGCTAACTAGCATCAGCAGATTTTATGTATTTTATTTCACCTTTATTTAACCAGGTAGGCCAGTTGAGAACAAGTTCTCATTTACAACTGTGACCTGGCAATGACTGGAGATGTACAGGAACAGTTAGCATGGCAGATGTTCCTGTTCATCAGACTGGGGAAGTAGATAAATGGCTTTATTGGCAAAATCTCAAACTATCCCTTTAATATGGAGGAAATTACAGTCATTGGAGCTAATTACAGTTTTTTTCTGTATAGAACATTGTTAAGCGTGCCATCTGTGGCAAATGATTAGATGGAAAAACTGTGTGTCAACTTAAAAGGACCAAAACCAGATAGAACGCATTCTATTTTACTGGTTTACAGTTCATAGAACGACTCAGTCAATCAAAATATATTCATTAGGCCCTAATCTATGGATTTCACATGACTGGGCAGGGGCGTAGCCATGTGTGGGCATGAAAGGGCATAGGCCCACCCACTTGGGAATCAGGCCCTCCCACTGGGTAGGCAGGCCTAGCCATCCAGAATGAGTTGTTTCCCACAAAAGGGCTTTATTATTACAGACAGAAGTACTCTTCGGGACACCCCGCTCTTCAGACAATCCAGCAGGTCAAAAAGCCGGACGTGGAAGTCCTGGGCTGGCGTGGTTACACGTGGTCTGTGGTGAAGAAGCCGGACGTGGAGGTCCTGGGCTGGCATGGTTACACGTGGTCTGTGGTTGAGGCCGGTTGGACGTACTGCCAAATTCTCTAAAATGACGGAGGCAGCATATGGTAGAGAAATTAACACTAAATTCTCTGGCAACAGCTCTGTTGAAGATTCCTGAAGTCAGCATGACAATTGCACACTCCCTCAAAACTTCAGACATCTGTGGAATCGTGTTGTGTGATAAAACAGCACATTTTAGAGTGGCCTGTTATTGTCCCCAGCAGAAAGTGCCCCTGTGTAATGAACATGCTGTTGAATCATCTTCTTGAGATGCCACACCTGTCAGATACAGTGCCTTGCAAAAATATTCGGCCCCCTTGAACTTTGCGACCTTTTGCCACATTTCAGGCTTCAAACATAAAGATATAAAACTATTTTTTTGTGAAGAATCAACAACAAGTGGGACACAATCATTAAGTGGAACGACATTTATTGGATATTTCAAACTTTTTTAACAAATCAAAAACTGAAAAATTGGGCGTGCAAAATTATTCAGCCCCCTTAAGTTAATACTTTGTAGCGCCACCTTTTGCTGTGATTACAGCTGTAAGTCGCTTGGGGTATGTCTCTATCAGTTTTGCACATCGAGAGACTGAAATTTTTTCCCATTCCTCCTTGCAAAACAGCTCGAGCTCAGTGAGGTTGGATGGAGAGCATTTGTGAACAGCAGTTTTCAGTTCTTTCCACAGATTCTCGATTGAATTCAGGTCTGGACTTTGACTTGGCCATTCTAACACCTGGATATGTTTATTTTTGAACCATTCCATTGTAGATTTTGCTTTATCATTGTCTTGTTGGAAGACAAATCTCCGTCCCAGTCTCAGGTCTTTTGCAGACTCCATCAGGTTTTCTTCCAGAATGGTCCTGTATTTGGCTCCATCCATCTTCCCATCAATTTTAACCATCTTTCCTGTCCCTGCTGAAGAAATGCAGGCCCAAACCATGATGCTGCCACCACCATGTTTGACAGTGGGGATGGTGTGTTCAGGGTGATGAGCTGTGTTGCTTTTACGCCAAACATAACGTTTTGCATTGTTGCCAAAAAGTTCAATGTTGATTTCATCTGACCAGAGCACCTTCTTCCACATGTTTGGTGTGTCTCCCAGGTGGCTTGTGGCAAACTTTAAACAACACTTTTTATGGATATCTTTAAGAAATGGCTTTCTTTTTGCCACTCTTCCATAAAGGCCAGATTTGTGCAATATACGACTGATTGTTGTCCTATGGACAGAGTCTCCCACCTCAGCTGTAGATCTCTGCAGTTCATCCAGAGTGATCATGGGCCTCTTGGCTGCATCTCTGATCAGTCTTCTCCTTGTATGAGCTGAAAGTTTAGAGGGACGGCCAGGTCTTGGTAGATTTGCAGTGGTCTGATACTCCTTCCATTTCAATATTATCGCTTGCACAGTGCTCCTTGGTATGTTTAAAGCTTGGGAAATCTTTTTGTATCCAAATCCGGCTTTAAACTTCTTCACAACAGTATCTCGGACCTGCCTGGTGTGTTCCTTGTTCTTCATGATGCTCTCTGCGCTTTTAACGGACCTCTAAGACTATCACAGTGCAGGTGCATTTATACGGAGACTTGATTACACACAGGTGGATTGTATTTATCATCATTAGTCATTTAGGTCAACATTGGATCATTCAGAGATCCTCACTGAACTTCTGGAGAGAGTTTGCTGCACTGAAAGTAAAGGGGCTGAATAATTTTGCACGCCCAATTTTTCAATTTTTGATTTGTTATAAAAGTTAGAAATATCCAATAAATGTCGTTCCACTTCATGATTGTGTCCCACTTGTTGTTGATTCTTCACAAAAAAATACAGTTTTATATCTTTCTGTTTGAAGCCTGAAATGTGGCAAAAGGTCAAGGGGGCCGAATACTTTCGCAAGGCACTGTAGATGGATTATCTTGGCAAAAGAGAAATCCTCACCAACGGGGATGTAAATACGTTTCTGCACACAATTAGATAAATAAGCTATTTGTACATATGGAACATTTCTGGGTTTCTTTTATTTCAGCTCATGAAACATGGGACCAACACTTTACATGTTGCATTTATATTTTTGTTCAGTATACAGTACCAGTCAAAAGTTCGGACACACCTACTCATTCCAGGGTGGTATACAGAACATAGTCATCTTTGGTAAAAGACCAATTACATATTATGCCAAGAACAGCTCAAAATAATAAATCATTACTTTAATTACTACTAAATTACTAATTAATTACTAAATTACTATTTAATTACTAATCATTACTGGTCAGTCAATCTGAAAAATGTCAAGAACTTTGAAAGTTTCTTCAAGTGCAGGCACAAAAATTATCAAGCGCAATGATGAAACTGGCTCTCATCAGGACCGCCACAGGAAAGGAAGACCCAGAGTAGTGCTTTGCGGTCTGAGGCCAAGCAGTTGCCATACCAGGCAGTGATGCAACCAGTCAGAATGCTCTCGATGGTGCAGTTGTAGAACCTTTTGAGGATCTGAGGACCCATGACAAATCTTTTCAGTCTCCTGAAGGGGAATAGGTTTTTGCCCGCTTCACAGCTGTCTTGGTGTGCTTGGACCATGTTAGTTCGTTGGTTATTTGGACACCAAGAAGCTTGAAGCCCTCAACCTGCGCAACTGCAGCCCCGTCAATGAGAATGGGGGCGTGCTCTGTCCTCTTTCTTCCCTGTAGTCCACAATCATCTCCTTCTTCTGGATCACGTTAAGGGAGAGGTTTTTGTCCTGGCACCACACGGCCAGGTCTCTGACCTCCTCCTATAGGCTGTCTCGTTGTTGTCGGTGATCAGACCTACCACTGTTGTATCATCGGCAAATTTAATGATGTGTTGGAGTTGTGCCTGGCCGTGCAGTCATGATTGAACATGGAGTACAGAAGGGGGCTGAGCACGCACCCCTGAGGGGCCCCTGTGTTGAGGATCATTGTGGCAGATGTGCCCGTCCAGGATCCCAGGGTCCTTAACTTATTGATGAGCTTTGAGGGCACTATGGTGTTGAACGCTGAGCTGTAGTCAATGAATAGCATTCGCATATAGGTGTTCCGTTTGTCCAGGTGGGAAAGGGCAATGTGGAGTGCAATAGAGATCGCATCATTTGTGTATCTATTGTCGCGGTATGCAAATTGGAGTGGGTCTAGCATTTCTGGGATGATAGTGTTGATGTGAGCCATGATTAGCCTTTAAAAGCACTTCATGGCAACAGAAGTGAGCGCTACAATGATGTGGATATATTGAAGCAACATCTCAAGACATCAGTCAGGAAGTTAAAGCTTGGTCACAAATGGAACTTCCAAATGGACAATTTTATTTTTTTAAATTTTATTTTACCTTTATTTAACTAGGCAAGTCAGTTGAGAACAAATTCTTATTTTCAATGACAGCCTAGGAACAGTGGGTTAACTGCCTGTTTAGGGGCAGAACGACAGATTTGTACCTTGTCAGCTCGGGGATTTGAACTTGCAACCTTCCGGTTACTAACCACTAGGCTACCCTGCCACCCCAATGACCCCAAGCATACTTCCAAAGTTGTGGCAAAATGGCTTAAGGACAACAAAGTCAAGTGGCCGTCACAAAGCCCTGACTTCAATCCTGTAGAACATTTGTGGGCAGAACTGAAAAAGTGTGTGCGAGCAAGAAGGCCTACAAACTTGACTCAGTTACACCAGCTCTGTCAGGAGGAATGGGACAAAATTCATCCAACTTATTGTGGGAAGCTTGTGGAAGTTAAACAATTTAAAGGCAATGCTACCAGTGTATGTAAACTTCTGACCCACTGGAAATGTAATGACATTTCACATTCCTAAAATAAAGTGGTGATTCTAACTGACCTAATACAGGGAATTTTTACTATGATTAAATGTCAGGAACTGTGAAAAACTTAATTTAAATGTATTTGGCTCAGTTGTATGTAATCTTCAACTATACATATGTGCATAAGAATGGCACCGACTCCATTCCAGCCAAGGTTCAAATGACTGGCAGGGCAAGCAACAGCCCATTTCTCTCACTAAAGAAGACAGATGGAGAAGTGAAGTGGGAGAGAGTAGGAAAGATAAATATAAACCTGTGGTTTGTTATTTGTTCAAAAATCAAAGCACTTTTTTCAGAAACAGGCACAAATGTTTTGTGAAGATGCAGTCTTGTTTTGCTTGAAATGAGAGCATTTGTGATAGGTGTACTTATATTTACGCTTAAGCCACATATTTATTTTACCTCATGTTTAATGTGTCTGCATTGAAAATGTGCAATAAATATTGTTGAAATGTAGTACTTTGTTTATTAGCTATACATATACAAGAACTACATATGCCCCCAAATCATAGCGCACGTTAGACATTTTAAATGGTTTGGACCTTTGGGGGGAGACAATGTTAGTCACTGGACATCTTTGAATTCTAATTGTGCACCCCTGGTTTAGCGCTTGAGGTCGTCACTTCATACACGTACTTGGGAGTATGGCTTGACAGTGCACTGTCCTTCTCTCAGTACATATCAAAGCTGCAGGCTAAAGTTAAATCTACACTTAATCGCTCATCTTTCACCCCAGCTTCCAAACTAACCCTGATTCAGATGACCATCCTACCCATGCTAGATTATGGAGATTATGGAGATTGGCAGGTAAGGGTGCTCTCGAGCGGCTAGATGTTCTTTGCCATTCGGGCATCAGATTTGCCACCAATCCTCCTTATAGGACACATCACTGCACGCTATACTCCTCTGTAAACTGGTCATCTCTGTAAACCCGTCGCAAGGCCCACTGGTTGATGCGTATATATAAAACCTTCTTAGGCCTCACTCCCCCCTATCTGAGATATCTACTGCAGCCCTCATCCACCACATACAACACCCGTTCTGCCAGTCACATTCTGTTAAAGGTCCCCAAAGCACACAATGCCTGGGTCGCTCGTCTTTCAGTTCGCTGCAGCTAGGGACTGGAACGAGCTGCAACAAATACTCAAACTAGACAGTTTTATCACAATCTCTTCATTCGAAAACTCAAATCATGGACACTCTTACTGACAGTTGTGGCTGCTTTGTGTGATGTATTGTTGTTTCTACCTTCTTGCTGTTGTCTGTGGCCAATAATGTTTGTACCATGTTTTGTGCTGCTACCATGTTGTTGTTATGTTGTGGTGCTACCATGCTGAGTTGTCATGTGTTGCTGCCTTCCTATGTTGTTGTCTTACATGGAACCCAAACCGGCTGCGGGCGTGCGCCATCGTGTATAAATGTATTTTGTCCCCCCTACACCAAACGCGATCACGACACGCAGGTTAAAATATCAAAACAAAACAATGATTTTATTATATTATTTTTTTATTATTATTATTATTATTATTTTATTATTATATTAATTTGGGGACAGGTCCAAAAGCATTCACCATTAATGGCAATTTAGCTAGCTAGCTTGCACTTGCTAGCTAATTCTTCCTATTTAGCTAGCTTGCTGTTGCTAGCTAATTTGTCCTGGGATATAAATATTGAGTTATTTTGCCAGAAATGCACAAGGTCCTCTACTCCACCAATTAATCCACACAAAAAAAAGGTCAACCGAATCATTTCTAGTCATCTCTCCTCCTTCGAGGCCTTTTCTTCTCTGAACTTTATATTGGCAACTTTCATAAATTAGGTGCATTACCGCCACTGACCTCGTTCGTTTTTCAGTCACCCTCGTGGGTATAACCAATGAGGAGATGGCACGTGGTTACCTGCTTCTATAAACCAATGAGGAGATGGGAGAAGCAGGACTTGCAACGCGATCTGCGCCAGAAATAGAACTGACTTCTATTTTAGCCCTTGGCAACACAGACGCTCATTGGCGCGCGCGAGCAGTGTGGGTGCAATGATTAAATAATATAGATTTCTACATTTATTTTGGAACACTCACACGACGTGAGCAGTGTAGTCAGCCTGTTAGGTCTCCCTTTATGAAGTATTGTCTCTCTTGTTGTGATGTGTGTTAAATTCTGTATTTATAATGTATTTATTATTTATTTTTAATCCCAGGCCCCGTCCCCGCAGGAGGCTTTTTGGTAGGCCGTCGTTGTAAATAAGAATTTGTTAACTGACTTGCCTAGTTAAATAAAGGTCAAATAAAACATTTAAATAAACAGACCGGTGGAAATCTGTCCTTTTGTCTGATGAGTTCCAACCGTTTTGTTTTTGTGAGAACCAGAGTAGGGTCCCTGGGCATCTCTGCAGGTTCTCAGGATTCCATCTAGAACATCCCTGTAGGTTCTCAGTGTTAAATAACATCCCAGGATGAAGGTTCAACATAAAGGGTACTAAAGGGCTACAATCTATAGAATCTATATAGTTCTGAGTGTGAGAGAATGAGCATACTCCCAGGCAGTCCACTCTCTCAGCCATGCCTTATGACATCCCATCTATAGAGCAGTGAACAACTAAGCAGGCCTGGCCTGCAGAAGAAGACATTCTATTAAGTGGTATTGGGAGAATTAAAGACAGCTTTCAAATAGGCCGCTATTAGAGAGATGATTTAGCTTTCATGATTACAGCCTTAATGGATAGGCTCATTATGAGCAATGATAGAAACAAGCAACATTGGTTGCATCGTTAATGAATTATCTTTGGAAAACACACGTGAACTTAATGCTGTACATGATGTGCTACCTAAAGGAATGCTATACATGGTGTGCTACGTAAAGGAATGCTGTACATGGTGTGCTACCTAAAGGAATGCTGTACATGGTGTGCTCCCTAAAGGAATGCTGTACATGGTGTGCTACGTAAAGGAATGCTGTACATGGTGTGCTACCTAAAGGAATGCTGTACATGGTGTGCTCCCTAAAGGAATGCTGTACATGGTGTGCTACCTAAAGGAATGCTGTACATGGTGTGCTCCCTAAAGGAATGCTGTACATGGTGTGCTACGTAAAGGAATGCTGTACATGGTGTGCTCCCAAAAGGAATGCTTTACATGGTGTGCTCCCTAAAGGAATGCTGTACATGGTGTGCTCCCTAAAGGAATGCTGTACGTGGTGTGCTCCCTAAAGGAATGCTGTACATGGTGTGCTCCCTAAAGGAATGCTGTACGTGGTGTGTTCCCTAAAGGAATGCTGTACGTGGCGTGCTCCCTAAAGGAATGCTGTACATGGTGTGCTCCCTAAAGGAATGCTGTACATGGTGTGTTCCCTAAAGGAATGCTGTACGTGGTGTGCTCCCTAAAGGAATGCTGTACATGGTGTGCTCCCTAAAGGAATGCTGTACGTGGTGTGCTACCTAAAGGAATGCTGTACGTGGTGTGCTACCTAAAGGAAAGCTGTACATGGTGTGCTCCCAAAAGGAATGCTGAACATGGTGTGCTACCTAAAGGAATGCTACGTAAAGGAATGATTCAGCATGTCAGAGCTCACACCAACCACCTTGTGAGAGATCAAGTACTGTGGAGAAAAATCCTTCATTGAAGATATGCTTTTCAAATCTAGAATGTACTTCATCAAATCCAAACAGGGAATAACAGAAATCCTCTAGTCTGTAGAGGGGAATAACAAGAGAAGCGGCCACAGACTGCAGGTCGCTTCGGGTAGGCGCAGGCCGTAGTAGACAGAGACACCTGCTCACACGCAGCATCTGATGAAGGCAAAAAAACACGACAGGACAGGGGCGAAACACAATCACAGCATGGTGAATACAAAACCGACGGGACAGGAACGGAACACAAAGGAATAAATAGGGACTCTAATCAGGGGAAAGGATCGGGAACAGGTGTGGGAAGACTAAATGATGATTAGGGGAATAGGAACAGCTGGGAGCAGGAACGGAACGATAGAGAGAGGAGAGAGAGGGAGGGGAGAGAGAGGGATAGAAAAGGGGAACGAACCTAATAAGACCAGCAGGGAAACGAACAGAAGGAAAAGCAAAATGACAAGATGATATAAGACAAAACATGACAGTACCCCCCACTCACCGGCGCCTCCTGGCGCTCTCGAGGAAGGAACACTGGCGGCAACGGGAAATCATAGATCAAACGGTCCAGCACGTCCCGAGAAAGAACCCAACTCCTCTCCTCAGGACCGTAACGAAAAACGATAAAAAGGAAACTAGGGTACTACTCTAAAAAAAAATGAGAACTAGGGACAGACTGAGACACAGCAAGGGCAGGAACAAGAACAGGAGAGATGCGATGGCAGGGAACAGACTGAGACCCAGCAAGACCAGGAGCAGAAGCAGAAAAAAAAAAATTACCAGACTTCTTCTGCGCGCAGTCTGAACACGCAGCCACGAAACGGAGGCGCGTGTCACGCTCCTGAGTCGGCCACCAAAGCGCTGGCGAATAGACGCAAGAGTGCCTCGAACACCGGGATGACCAGCTAACTTGGCAGAGTGAGCCCACTGAAGAACAGCCAGACAGTGGAAACAGGAACGAAAAGGAGGTTACTAGGACAAGCGCGCGGCGACGCAGTGTGCGTGAGTGCTTGCTTAACCTGTCTTTCAATTCCCCAGACTGTCAACCCGACAACACGCCCATAAGGAAGAATCCCCTCGAGATCAGTAGAAGCCACAGAAGAACTAAACAGACGGGATAAGGCATCAGGCTTGGTGTTCTTGCTACCCGGACGGTAAGAAATCACAAACTCGAAACGAGCGAAAAACAACGCCCAACGAGCTTGACGGGCATTAAGTCGTTTGGCAGAACGGATGTACTCAAGGTTCTTATGGTCTGTCCAAACGACAAAAGGAACAGTCGCCCCCTCAACCACTGTCGCCATTCGCCTAGGGCTAAGCGGATGGCGAGCAGTTCACGGTTACCCACATCATAGTTGCGCTCAGATGGCGACAGGCGATGAGAAAAATAAGCGCAAGGATGAACCTTATCGTCAGACTGGAAGCGCTGGGATAGAATGGCTCCCACGCCTACCTCTGAAGCGTCAACCTCGACAATGAATTGTCTAGTGACGTCAGGAGTAACGAGGATAGGAGCGGACGTAAAACGTTCTTTTAGAAGATCAAAAGCTCCCTGGGCGGAACCGGACCACTTAAAACACGTCTTGACAGAAGTAAGAGCTGTGAGAGGGCAGCAACTTGACCGAAATTACGAATGAAACGCCGATAGAAATTAGCGAAACCTAAAAAGCGCTGCAACTCGACACGTGACCTTGGAGCGGGCCAATCACTGACAGCTTGGACCTTAGCGGAATCCATCTGAATGCCTTCAGCGGAAATAACGGAACCGAGAAAAGTAACGGAGGAGACATGAAAGAGCACTTCTCAGCCTTTACGTAGAGACAATTCTCTAAAAGGCGCTGTAGAACACGTCGAACGTGCTGAACATGAATCTCGAGTGACGGAGAAAAAATCAGGATATCGTCAAGATAGACAAAAACAAAAATGTTCAGCATGTCTCTCAGAACATCATTAACTAATGCCTGAAAAACAGCTGGCGCATTGGCGAGACCGAACGGCAGAACCCGGTACTCAAAATGCCCTAACGGAGTGTTAAACGCCGTTTTCCACTCGTCCCCCTCTCTGATGCGCACGAGATGGTAAGCGTTACGAAGGTCCAACTTAGTAAAGCACCTGGCTCCCTGCAGAATCTCGAAGGCTGATGACATAAGGGGAAGCGGATAACGATTCTTAACCGTTATGTCATTCAGCCCTCGATAATCACGCAGGGGCGCAGAGTACCGTCCTTCTTCTTAACAAAAAAGAACCCCGCCCCGGCCGGAGAAGAAGAAGGCACTATGGTACCGGCGTCAAGAGACACAGACAAATAATCCTCGAGAGCCTTAGTTCGGGAGCCGACAGAGAGTATAGTCTACCTCGAGGAGGAGTGGTCCCCGGAAGGAGATCAATACTACAATCATACGACCGGTGAGGAGGAAGGGAGTTGGCTCGGGACCGACTGAAGACCGTGCGCAGATCATGATATTCCTCCGGCACTCCTGTCAAATCGCCAGGTTCCTCCTGAGAAGTAGGGACAGAAGAAACGGGAGGATGGCAGACATTAAACACTTCACATGACAAGAAACGTTCCAGGATAGGATAGAATTACTAGACCAATTAATAGAAGGATTATGACATACTAGCCAGGGATGACCCAAAACAACAGGTGTAAACGGTGAACGGAAAATCAAAAAAGAAATAGTCTCACTGTGGTTACCAGATACTGTGAGGGTTAAAGGTAGTGTCTCAAATCTGATACTGGGAAGATGACTACCATCTAAGGCAAACATGGGCGTAG